>NW_019238830.1:199850-247236 GCF_002742605.1 Olea europaea var. sylvestris
ACACATATATGCAACCAACATATAAATTGCTCATCATCATCTTCAATGAAATTTACAGATTGTTTATCATTGTATGAATAAGCGTTTGTACATGTACATAAACCACCTCATCTATATTGTTAGAGATGGGATATCCTTAGTTACTTCATTAGGTAAAGGAAAAGTAATAATCAACATACTGAGAGAGAGAGAGAGAGAGATAGAGAGAAAGAGAGAGAGAACCTTTTGCAGCCAGGAGGATGAGTCGATATCCACCCTTCTTTCTCTTTATGAATAGTAAGCTGCTGCGCTGGTATCCACTGGCTCTTGCTCTGTTCAAAATCCATTGTCAGTTGTAAGAACAAATGTCTCTATATTTTTTAATTAAATAGAAATAACGTTTTTGGTTTTAATTATAGCCTATGTGAATTAGATACAAACGTAAAAGTTCAAGAATTGAGTTACTTGTACAGATAGAAAATTCGATGGATGTTGACATGGCATGCACCTCAACCCATTATTTTGAATTTAAATTAATGCTATGTGTACATCCTTTGGTTTAGATCTTTGTGTATGCTCCGTTGGAATTGAAAAAGTGTTGGGCAAGAAACTATGTTTTTAAACTGCCCAACCACGTGTCCTCACATGGCACAATGTCAAAAATGATGTGACAAAAGATATACATGTAGCATGATTGTTGAATTTATGAAGTTCAAACCAAGTGCTAAGGCGCATGCCACTTCAGCATTTGTCAAAGAAGTTGTCAAAAAAATCATACAAGTAACAGAGTTCAAAGTTCAATACAAGAATGAATACATAATAAATACCATTGTTCTTTGTATCAACGCCTCTGCTTCTCCCTTATCTCTCTCACACTCTATGAATCCCTCTTTATCATAATATCATGTATATATAGGGATATGGAAATGCATGTACCAACGGCGAATGTGTGAATATTATGCTTTATCCACAACTTGCTTTCCCTTGTCTCTCTCATCATAGGAATTAACTCTATGTATAAAAGGATAAATAGGGATAAAGACCGGCATGACTAGCTTTTCTCATGTATCTTTCGTTATGAGAATCCACTTTCTATGTAAGGATAAATAGATATAAAGAAAGGCTAGACCTTCATTTTCGTTGTCCCTCTCGTTATGGGAATCCACTACTCATATAAGGATAAATAGGAATAATTGATATCAAATCATTCGAGCATTTCTTGAGTGACTATTAGTGCTGTCAAGAATTCTCATCAAGAATCAACTTTTTGCATTTTAGATTTGTTATGATAAAGAGAATCTAGAAAAGAATAATGTATGCTTTTAAAAAGAATAATGTTATCTAACACCATAGTAAAATATCAATCTAGGTAGATGAAAATATATAATAAGAACAACAATTAAGTGGGTACTATATTTTTTACATTTAATTAGATATAATTGGACCTATAATTGGAACAGGTTGAAGCTCCAACTTGACCCAATTTTGTCAACTCCTCGTAATAAAAATTCTACCATACAGATTTTGTCCACCCCTAACACAAGAAAAAAGGGTGAATCGTGAATCAAGCTCGGAATTAATTGGCACTACTAAAACGATCCTTAATGAATGCAACATTTTAGTTTTGACCCCATAAATATACAAATTTTGCATATTTTTCACGTTCCATCTTTGTATTTATTATCAGATGAAAGGCTAAATATGCACCCACAATATTTTCTTACCAGTGCAATAAATTTTTACAGCATGAAATGTTTATAACCTTTGTTCATTGTTACATTTATGTTTCTAACTTTTTGAAATCTCATTTTTATCATCAACCTTCCACAAATTAGTACATTCTTTTTTTGGTCCAAAAAGTTCGTTAAACAGTGGATATATATATATATATATATATGTGTGTGTGTGTGTGTGTGTGTGTGTGTAAATAATGTATGTTTTTGTAAATGTAAGAAGTCTTTAGTAATTGTAATACTTCCATTGTCTTTCAATAAGAAACTTAATCCTATAATGAAATTCGTATCTTTAATATTTAAAGGTCTAACCTATACAGATTCTTTAGGTAAAGTATATTCTATGCTTCTACCACAATTTGTTTCAAAACTAATTTTGCTATTTGATTGTAATAAGTCTGTATAAGTATATAATTCTCCATTCATTTGTTGTGCTTCTATTGATTTTTCTGAATGTATTTTGTATTGTTTTGGTATTAATTTCTTATTAATTATACAATTACTACATCTTGAGTTTATTAGTCCTAAACACTTTATTTCATATCTCATTAGACCCTCGTATATTTTGAATAAGCAAAAAATAAAAAAATCACTAAATTATGAGAAATATTTGTCCCTCATTTTTAAGCTCGCAAATAGAATTTTTTTGGGAAATCGTCATTAACACAAAATATTCTAATTAATGATAAGTATGAGATAAAAATGTTAGCAACCAAAATGTGAAAACGAATAAAGTTTAAAGATCTTTAACGCATTTAAAAGAGATGGATTAATTTATAAATATTTTCGTGACCGCGTGAATGTAACCTCCATCTAACAAAGAGGGGTAATTTTATTGATAACACTCATTTTATTATTTGGTCGCATTTTACTTGCATTTAAAACTCAATCTTTATTTATTATTATTATACTTTTAACTTTTTTTCTTTGATTTTTATCATCAACTTTTCATTACTTAACAAATCCCTTTTTTAGTAACAATTTTTTTTTTTTTTTTTGAAAACAATCCTTTGGGAGGGTGTGAAATTTTTGATAAACATGTAAAAGCAGCATTGAGAATTGAGAAAAGCCTTTCTGAGCAATTGAGTGGTAAAGAACAAATGAGCCTAGAGTTAGTAATGGCAATCAGACATGGGCTGGAGTCCCTATTAATAGACCATCGAGGAGGGATCGCAAAGGAGTTGGTTTTAAGTGTTTTTTCCTCATCATTCTTATGAAAATAATAAATGCAAAAGTGGGAAGAGATATTTTTTTTCCTCATTGCAAAGTATGAAAATCATCATCAGAGACGAGATTCGTTAATTAATGGAATGATCGATTAAAAAGTTAACTATACAAGTGTTACATTAAACAAAGATCGAGAATCTTAAGTACAATTATAATATATTCTAGAAAGTCGAGTTTGTTGCTTGCATATAATTACCTATTATAGAGACCATCCTGAAATATCTGCTAAAAAAACATATAACGCCCTCCCAATCATAAAATTACATAGACACCATTCCATATTTCTTTTGGAAAAAGGACCACAAACTCCCATTTTTCCATTTTAAGTTTCTTTTTTAAACTAAAAAAAAATATTATAAATGTACATAAACCATCCCTCATCAGATTGGTTGCTACCTTGAAATTTCCCTGTAGCTCACTTCTTTTGCTTATATTTTGGACTTTTAAGGCTAAAGTACAATATCTTGTAAATATTTTTATTAACAATTACTTAATTTTAACTATGAAAATATGGAGTCTCAAATAATGAAAATCGTTAATATGAGAGTTAAAATCGCACACAATTTTCAGTTGATCTTTAGAGAAATATTAAGTAATTTGACGATTTTGTCCTCCAATTTTAAGTCGGAGAAAGTCGATTGTAATTTCAAAGTTGATCTTGATGATTTTGATCTTGTGGGGAACCAAAGTCACATATTCAAATGGATTAAAGATCTAGTACAACACTTTTAAAGGTTGAAGATCGATAACCACATGAAAGGTTGGGTATATCATCCTTAATTTTCCATTTTGGGGGAAGGGGGAATTTGGGAGGAGCTCCCCAACTTCTCAAGTAGTGTGAGAGTGACTCGACAATCTTCAAACGTTAGGTTTTGATTTTCAACTTATGTAGTACTGGGAGATTGTGTCCCCATGTAGGAAATCAACGTTAGTGTTTAAATTGTCGGTGACTTTCAAGTAAATTAATGTTGGATGCCAAAATGGTTATTCAAATTTTCTTCCAATTTTACTATCTATAAAATAATTATTCTCAATCCACATATTTTTGTTTAAAATATCTTGTAAGTAAAAATACAAAAGCTAAAAAATTACCTTATCATTAAAAATTTACTCTTAAGTGAAAATTACTTATAAGATAAATTTTCAATTTTGCGTCGAAATGCTTAGAAAGTAAAAAATTACTATTAACAAGATAAAATTCGCTTTAAAATATAAAATGTTACTTTTAAGTAAAGAATTTACTTATGTATCAAAAAATATTTAAAAGTGTAATATAAATATTTCACTTTTAAGTTAAAAATTAACTTACATCACTTTTAGGTAAAACATCACTTATGAATAAAAAGTTTATATATATAAATTGAAAATTTCATTAAGGGCATGTATAAAAAAAAAAAAAAAAACTTTTAAAATCATTGGATAATAAGTACTTTAAACATAAGCTGGAATGTTTTAGAAATCAACCAAAATTAGATTCCTTATAAGCAAAAGAAATTGGCAGTTTAAAAAAGGGATGACTAGCAAAAAACGTCCCTACCTTTAAATATTATTATGCAAGACGTCTATACCTTCCATTTTTTTGCATTTTCGCCCTTATTTCCACCTTTCATTGTGAAAATCATCATTTTCATCTATTTTCTCAATTAAAAACTATGAAATGACGAACATACCCTCCTATTTGAATAAAACAAAAGGAAAATAAAAGAATAAAAACTAATTGCAACAATGATTCCAAATTTTCAAAAAATTTCAGATAAGTTACCAATATATAATTGGGAAAAAAAATCACTTAATCTTCTTCCTCCTTTCTCCACCATTATCCACCTCCTCACTTGTGATTACCCTTTAAAAAACCATTTAATCAGTGTCCAGAGCTCTAAAGCAGGCCCAAGCAATCACGAAAAAGAGAAAAAAAAAATCCTCCAAATAAAAATATAGCTCAAAAGGAAAAAAATAAATAAAAATAAAGCTTGATTTCGTAAAAAGAAAATTGCTTTTAGAGAATCCAAAAATTGCGTTTTCATTTGTTTTTTTCAAAATTCGACGTCTACTAAGTATTGAGGTACTTTTATCCACTATCTCTCTTTTCTTTTCTTGTTTTTGAATTCAAGTCTTGATTTTTCCTGTTTTAATTTTGATTCTGTTGTGAAAATCTAAGTGGGTTTGTCTCAGTTGTTTGTTATTGATTATTTTTCTGTAGTTTAAGATTACTCTCTGTGATTTTCGATTTCGAGAATGTTTTTTTTGGCTCAAAACGTCCCCCCCCCCTTTCCATTTGCTTATGGTGCTGGATTTGTGCTTCTGTATATCGATTTCAGAAATTGTCTTCATGTGAAAATGAACCATCAAAAGATGATTTCTTTGTCTTAAGTTCCATAATTTTGCTAATTAACTACTCAAAGTAGTTAAAGAACTGCTTAATTTTGTGTCAAGTTTTACTTATTGTTATGTGCCTCGTGATTTCTGTTGAATTTTTCTTATCCTCATGTGCCTTGAGATGTCATCTATTTATCAGAAGGGAGGAAGAAGATGAAGTAATTTTTCTTTTTTCTTTTTATATTTAATTATATATTTGTGACCCATTTGTAATTTTTTAAAAATTTGATTCTATAATTGTAATTAGATTTTTATTTTTTCTTTTTCTTTAAGTGGCTGTTTGACGGCCTTTAATTTACACAAATTTATTTTCAGCAACAGTAAAATCTGCTTTCTGATGAATTAGAATTGTTTTTTAATGTTATGATATGTACCTTCCAAATTTACCCCTAACATAAGGAATTTTTAATGACAAACTATGGCAAAGGGGAAATTAGTATTTTCAACAGGGTGGATGTTTCACTTTTGTTCATCCTGTCAGTTGCTTTTTCAAATGTTAATTATTGATTTTACCGTGCTAAAAAGTTTGCTATGTGACAAAAGGGTTTTTCAATGGAGTCAAACGGGGGCCTTATTTAAATAAGAGGTTGTATTCATCATTTCATGGTTTTTAATTGAGGAAATAAATGAAAATGATGATTTCCGCAATAAAAGGTTGAAATAAGGGTGAAAATGACAAAAACATGAAAGGTATGGACGTTTTGCAAATTAATATTGAAAGTGATTGACGTTTTGTGCTAACTACTTTCAAAAAAATTCCCCGTAATGGGCACCCAAAACTCCAAAAGAGAATGCAAAAGACCAATGACTAAATAAAAACTATCATATTAGTTCAATACTCGAACATGTTTTTTACCCACGGGAAAACCATGGTAAAACACATGTGAAATAGCACTTGTCAAGTTTATTTATAATGGTAGAGCATCATATTAGGACAAATACTTGTTCTATACAATCGGATGAACTTCAATTCCTTTGACGATAAAACTGGACTTGGGATTGAGTTCTTTCTTCTCAAAGAGTTGCATTTCTACCACACCTTTATCTCCCTCGTCACAGGTGAAATCTCCAAGTTTAATCTCCTTCCACCCATATTTTAGAGCTTGTGGAACCTGTCCAATATCATCAGCTTCTCTTTTATTGATGAGGAATACAGTGGCATCCGGATGATCTGCTCCATCAACTATGTCCTCAACATACCTAACCAATGCTTTGGCTTGCTCTAGGCCCTTCAACCCTTCTTTGAGCTTGAACACAAGATACACTCTATAACTTGTATTTTTAACCAAGTCTTTTACATCTATCTTCCTAATAATATCCTGCAAAGTCGCATTTCGAAGCTTGGCCACCACAGTGCTACACGTATATTCAACCAAGATATAAATTGCTCGTCATCATCTTTAATGAAATTTACAAATTGTTTATCATTGTATGAATAAGCGTTTGTACATGTACATAGACCACCTCGTCCATATTGTTAGAGATGGGATAAACTTATTTACATCATTAGATAATCAACATATTGAGAGAGAGAGAGAGAGAGCGCCATATGCAGCCTAGAGGATGAGTCCATACCCAGCCTTCTATCCCTGTAATAGTAGGCTCCCACGCTGGTATCTACTTGCTCTGCGTAGAACCCATCGATAGTCGCAAGGTCAGCCCTGAGATTATAGGCTTTAGACTAATTTCAAATATGAGACCTATATATATGTATGTATGTATATATATATATTAGTCGTAAGAACAAATGTCTATATATATTTATAGAAATAGTGTTTTTAGTTTTAAATATAACCTACATGAATTAGATACAAGGTTAAAAGTTCAAGAATTAAGTACTTGTGCAGAAATGTATTAATAGAAAGTTCGATGGATGCTGTGATGGCATGCACCTCATCCCTTTATTTTGAATTTAAATTAATGTTAAGTGCATATTCTTTGGTTTAGATCTTTGTGTACGCTCTGTTGGAATTCAAAAAGTGTTTGGCAACAAACTGTGTTTTTAAACTGTCCAACCACGTGACCCCACATGGCATAATGTAAAAAATAATGTGAAAAAAGATATACATGTAGTATAATTGTTGAATTTATGAAGTTCAAACCAAGCGCTAAGATGCATGCCACTTCAGCATTTGTCAAAGATGCTGTCAAAAAAATGCATAAGTAACTGAGTTCAAAGTTCAATAAAAGAATGAATATATAATACATACCATTGTGCTTTGTATCAACGCCTTTGCTTTTCCCTTAATTCTTTCACTCTATGAATCCCTCTTTATCATAATATCATGTATATATAGGGATATGGAAATGCATGTACCAATGGTGCATGTGTGAATGTTATGCCTTATCCATGACTCACTTTCCCTTGTCTCTCTCATTATAGGAATTAACTCTATATATAAAAGGATAAATAAGAATAAAGAAAGGCATGACTAGCTTTTCTTATTTATCTCCCGTTACAGGAATCCACTCTTTATATGAGGATAAATAGGAATAAAGAAAGCCATGACCTTCATTTTCTTTGGCTCTCTTGTTATCGGAATCCACTACTCATATAAGGATAAATAGGAATAACTGAAATCAAATCATTCGAGCATTTCATGACTAACTATTTGTGCTGTCAAGGATTGACATTAAGAATCAAGTTTTTGTATTTTTCATTTGGCATGATTAAAGAGAATCTAGAAAAGAATAATGTATGCATTCTAAAAGAATAATGTTATCTAGCACCATAGTAGAATATTAGTCTAGGTAAATGAAAAATATATAATAAGTACAATAATTAAATGGGTGGATATTTTTACATTTAATTAAACATAATTGGACCTATAATTGGAACTGGTTGTTGCTCCAACTAGACTGATTTTTTGTCAACTCCTCGTAATAAAAATTGTACCATGACAATTTTTGTCCACCCCTAACACAAGAAAACGGGTGAATCATGAATCAAGCTTGGAATTAATTTGTACTATTAAAATGATCTTTAATGAATGCAATATTTGAGTTTTGACCCCATAAATTTATAGATTTTACATACTTTTGACATTCCATCTTTGTATTTATTATTAGATAAAAGGCTGAATATATTCCCACAATATTTCTTACTATAACCTTTGTTCAATGTTTCATTTATGTTCCTAATTTTTTGAAATCGCATTTTTATCATCAACCTTCCACAAATTATTGCATTCTTTTTTTGTCCCAAAAGTCCGTTAAAGAGTGGGAAAAAAAAACTTATTTGATCCTCGTATATTTCAAATAAGAAAAAAGTGCAAAAACTACAAAATTATGAGAAATATTTGTCCCTCATTTATAAGGAAGCAAATAGAATTTTTCTAGGGAAATAATAATTAACGCATAATATTCTGATTAACGATAAGTCTGAGATAAAAATGTTAGCATCCAAAATGTGACAATGAATAAAGCTTAAAGATTTTTACTACACTTAAAAGAGAGGAAATGATTTATAAAATATTTTCGTGGCCCTGTGAATATAACCTCCATTTGATAGGGAGGGATAATTGTATTAATAATACTCATTTTATTATTTGATCGCATGTTATTTGCACTTAAGATCTCAATCTTTATTTATTATTATACTTTAACTTTTTTTTCTTCGATTTTTATCATCAACCTTTCATTACTTAACAAATCCCGTTTCTAGCTAATAACAGATTTGTCGAAAATAATCCTTTGGGAGGGCATAAAACGACTTATTTCTACATCATTCTTATGAAAATAATAAATGCAAAAGTGGGAAGAAATATTTTTTCCTCATTGCAAAGTATGCAAATCATTATCAAAGACGAGATTAGTTAATGGAATGTTCAATTAAAAAGTTATATCACTAAACAAAGATTGATAATCGTAAGCACAATTATAATATAGTGTAGAAAGTTGAATTTGTAGCTTGCATATAATTACCCATTATAGATACCTTCCTAAATTATCTGCTTGAAAAAACATGTAACTCCCTTCCAATTCCAAAATTACATATACACCATTTCATATTTGTTTTGGAATTTGAATCACAGACTCCCATTTCACCATTTTAAGTTTCTTTTTTAAGCTAAAAAAAAATAAAAATTTAAAAGTACGTAAACCATGACTTATCAGATCGATTTTTACCTTGAAGATCCCTTTTAGTTCACATCTTTTGCTTATTTTTTTGAGATTTTAACGCTAACTAACTATATCTTGTAAATATTTTTATTAACAATTAGTTTATAATCGTTGTCGACTAATTGCATTTACCTTAACGTCTAGTAATTTAGGTTCACCACATAGACGGAAGCATATATAAATAAATAAATTTATCAATTTAAAAATTCTAGGAATCTTCAATACACAAAATATGAATCATTAATGTGGTAGATAAGAACTGAAACTAGAGACTAATAAGTCTACTAAAATGTGAAAACAAATAAAGTTTAAAGATCTTTAATGCACTTAAAAGAGATGGATTAATTTATAAAATATTTTAAAAATATGAATGAAAGATCCCACTAAATTAATAATACTCATTTTATTATTTGATCGCATTTTATTTGCACTTGAGATCTCAATCCTTATTTATTATTATACTTTAACTTTTTTATTTGATTTTTATAAACCTTTATTACTTAACGAATCCTGTTTCTAATAACAGTTTTGTAGAAAACAGTGCTTTGGGAGGGCATAAAAACGACTTATTTCTACATCATTCTTACGAAAATATTAAATGCAAAAGTGGGAAGAAATATTTTTTCCTCATTTCAAAAAATGTAAATCATCATCAAAGACGAGATATGTTAATTAATGGAATGACAATTAAAAAGTTAATGATATAATTGTTACATTAAACGACGATTGAGAATCTTAAGTACAATTATAATATAGTGTAGAAAGTTGAATTTGTAGCTTCCGTATAATTACCCATTATTAGTATCTTCCTGAAATATCTGCCTGAAAAAACATATAAATCCATTCCAATTCTAAAATTACATAGACACCATTTCATATTTGTTTTGGATTTTGGATCACAGAGTCCTATTTTACCATTTTAAGTTTCTTTTTTAATCTTAAAAAAAAAAAAAAAAAAAAAAATTTGAAAAAGAACGTAACCTTATCAGATTGGTTTTTACCTTGAAGTTTCCTTTTAGTTCACATCTTTTGCTTATTCTTTTGGTCTTTTAAGGCTAACGTACTATATCTTGTAAACATTTTTATCAGCAATTAGTTTAAAATCGGTGTCGACTAATAGCATTTCCCGTAAAGTCTAGTAATTCAGGTTCACCACATAGACAGAAGTATAAAATTTTAAATAAATAAATGTGAAATCTTAGTGGCGTCAATTGTTTATGCAACAATATCGAAGCCTAGTTTTACCTCTATAACTTGAGTTCTTGAAGGGGATACTTTTAGATTTAAAATTAACCATATATATACTTTAGTTCTTCTGAAGTATTTGCCAAAGAATTAAATACGACACAATCTCATGAAGGCTGGAATTAAAGTGGTATGAGTTGAAACTCTTATTTTTCATCTAGATAAAACAAATACACTGGTTGTAAAAAATTCAGTGAATCCTTATGAAGAAGCATCCAAATTTAAATTTTGTAACTTAAATTTTCGAGCAAGTTAACTAAATAGATAAAAATAATAATTGTCACCTAACTTTACATAGAAACGATTCAATGTTTACTTATTATTATAACTGCGCAATTAACCCACATTAACCTAAAAATTCTAAATACTCTTTATATTGTCACATAATCTACACGTCCGATTTCTTGAAAGTAAAGAAACCATTTATTTTTTCTAAGAGTAGGGTAGATCTAGTTGGTTGGAGGGAAATGGGGTAAAATGATACTACAATTTATGTGGTAATTGGGCCAGTACCATCTAGATTCATGCTAAGCATTATTGGTGCTAAATAAGCTTTATAGTAATTTTTGTAATGATGACACAATTCTTCTTCCTCTTTTTTTTTTCTTTAAAAAAAAAAACCAAAAAGATTGATGACTAAATAAAAATTGTCATATTATTTGTAACAAAACAAGTTTTTTACCCAAAAAAAAAAAAAAAAACCTTTAAAAAAAAATTTTTTGGCCCATAACCCCCCCCCCCCCCCAAAAAAAAAATCGTCCCTGCCTGCAAGTTGATGTAATTAACAACACTTTTGAATCTTTCTATTCATGACAACAATAAAAAGCTTGTTGTAGAAACACCAATTGTTCTTCCACTTCTTATGGATGTATTAAGATCTGGAACAATCGAAACAAGGAGCAATGCAGCTACCACCCTTTTCACGTTATCAGCTCTTGACTCAAATAAGGCCCTCGTTGGAAAATCAGTTGCCTTGAAACCCCTCATTGACCTATTAGATGAGGAGCACCCGTTAGCAATAAAAGATGTTGCTTCAGCTATCTTTAATCTATGTATTGTTCATGAAAATAAGTCAAGGGCTGTTAGAGATGGTGCAGTGAGAGTGATCTTGAAAAAGATCATGAATGAAATGCATGTTGATGAGTTACTGTCCATCCTAGCTAATCAGAAGGCTGTCGAAGAAATGGGAGAGCTTGGGGCTGTTCCCTGCTTGCTTCATATAATACGAGAGACTTCTTGTGCTCACAACAATATTAACTATAATCTACAGATACAAAAGCGTAAAAATTCTATACAAGGTTGAATTAATATATAATACCATGGTGGTTTGTATCAACTCCTCTTCTTGTCCCTTGTCTCTCTCACTCTATGAATCCCTCTTTATATAGGGATATGGAAAGGCATATACTACAAAAAGCAGACAATGATGAATGTGTGAATATGATGCTATATCCAGAACTTGTTTTTCCCTTGTCTTCCTGGTTTTGGGAATCCACTCTTCATATAAGAATAAATACGAATAAAGAAATGCATCCAACTTGAATAGTTCAAGGATGGCTATTAGTGTTGTCACGTATCGTAGTTAAAGAATCGACTTTTTGGATTTTATATTTGCTTTGGTTAAAGATAAACTAGAATATTGTGAAATGAATGTATTAGTGATTTTTGAAGAATCAAAATAAGGTATGCTTTTTAAAAGAATAATGTTATCTAATAAAATACCGGAACACCAATCTAGGTGAAAGAATATGATATGTACAACTAAGTGAATTTTATAACTATATTTAATTGAATTTGTTTTATTCTTGCATTTAGAAGGGTGGCACAGCTGATACTAAATATTATTACCAATTCTAAAAAGAATACCTTCAAACAAAATTCTAAAAGGAAGTCAAGAAAAAATTGCATATTGTTGAATTTAATTTTCAGATATTTTAATGATCATACATCATGTTAATAATTTTTGGAAATAAATTGTGCATGTTCTACTTTATGTCTCCATGCGTTAATCAAGTTGATAGCTAGTTCTACTTGAATTGAAATGTGATCTGTATGAACCTCACAAAGAAAAAAAGAAATATAGGAGATTTTCCAATCTCCTCCAGAAACTCTGGACATTACAGAATGATATCGGATAAGAGTTTAATACGTCATGCATACTTAATACTCTTTTGATAGTTCATAAGTAATAGGTCAAAATATCATAGATAAATCATATTAGAGCAAGAGTTTTAGTCGGTTCTGCAGGCTTAATATTTCTATGTGCATGCTAAAAAAAAATACTTCCTTACCAGAATAGTCTTGTATTGAATTACATTAAAAGTGATAAATAAATGCTTTTACTTGTCTCTGTGTGATTATTTGATAATTGCAAGTTGCAGTAAGACCAAAACATATAGAAGAATCCATCAGTAATCATCATCCATCGAATTTCTATCATTCTACTGTCCACATGTAAGAGATTTGTTGAGGAAGAAAAGAGTTTTTTAAAGTTTTCAAGTTTGATCATTTATTCTACACTTCAATTCATTCAGATCAAGCACGTGGCTTATTTAAATTGTTCGATTACAAAAAGTAATTTTTTATATACCTTAAGGTATGAATGCATTGTACTAGAAATAGTATAGAATGGCTAAAATGAAAGGGAAGAAATTCATTTCGGTCAATTGAACCTTTTCAAACTGTTTCTTTTTAAGAATCAAAAAGATTTGTGCCAGCCGAGGTACCAAACCTTTCGTTTATTAGTAAACTTTGCCCAAACCTTTCATTTGTGTCATCGTGAGTACCAAACCTTTAAAAAATGTGCAGCTCAAGTCGAAATTGACGGTTTCCGTCTGTTTGACCACAAAAACCGTTAGTTGGCCCCAAAAATAAAAAAATTTAATTATTTCCCCAAAATAAGGTAAGGACATTTTGGACATAATGCTTTTCCCCTATTAAATTAAAAATTAGAAAAGCAAAAAGCGAAACCACAAGCACCCACCCCCATCTCCTTCTTTCCCAACCCACTCACAAACGACTTTCCACCTGTAGAAGCCATCTCCGGCACCAACACCTCAATTTGAAGACAATAAACTCGTCTTCGTCTTCATCTTCTGCAATGTCGTTGTTTTCCATAACCTCAGAATCGTTCACCACCACGTGCTTCATCCCTTTGTAATTCCCAAGTTTTACCTCAGTTAAAATCTCACCACCACCAAACAATGAGATCTCACGGGCTTTTACTATTTTAACATACAAATACTGCATTTGTTCAACAAGATCGTAAGTTGAGCTTTTCGTGTCCTTGTTCACGGCTCCGAGGTAAGGATTGGTTTCTTTTAAAGCATACTCACTCGACCCATTTGAGTATCCACCAAAACCACCACCACTGGCGTGAGCGCCACCGTGGACGGCCATGGGGGGAATGACAGGACCAGGAACAGTAGTAATAACAACGGGTTTGATATCACCTGGAGTGGGTCCAATAGCTTTGTGTGGGCCTGCTTCTGCATACCCAGACCATTTGTTGTGGCACCATCAAGTTTCCTCCTTGCTGCTGCATTTTCTTGTTTTTCTTAGAAACAGCAGCACTGCCACTTGGAAGCACCAACCCTCCGCCTCCTCCACCTCCACCGCCACCGCCACCGCCACCACCACCATTAGTCACATGTTTAACCTCGTCATTTTGAGATAGATAAAGCTTCAAACTTGGTGGTGATTATTCCGTTGATGATGACTTTCAGTTATAATATCAAAAATACCCCTTTACCAAACTATGATTTTCATTGAAAACTTTCACTTTTTTGACGGTTGATTTAAGCAGCGCCTCCACGGTGGCGATAGCATCCGTGTCGAAGAAGGACTGGACACACAGTGCCCACCAGTTTTCATGGATTTACCTCCTTAAAGTCCATCAAATCACACATTTCTTGGCCTTCATATCCAATGGATTTATTACCCCCATTCGCACCCGAAGTGCCGTGTCTCGTTCAGCTCCTCCGGTTCTCATGGATTTACCTCATTTTCTTGTTGATAAGTATTGTTGGGTGGGCAGTGGTGGTGATGCCGGCGGGTAGTGGTGGCTGCCGGCGATGAACGGTTGGGTGGAGTAGTTTTGATTTGGGGAAGAAGGAGATGGTTTTATTATTTTTCTAATTTTTAATTTAATAGGGAAAATGTATTATGTCCAGAATGCCCTTACCTTATTTGGGGGAAATAATAATTTTTTTTTGGTTTTGGGGTCAACTAACGGTTTTTGTGGTCAAACAGGTGAAAATCGTCAATTTCGACTTGAGCTGCATATTTTTTAAAGGTTTGGTACTTACAATGATACAAATGAAAGGTTTGGACAAAGTATGCTAATAAACAAAAGATTTTGTACCTCGACTGCAAGTTTCCCAAAATGAAATACACAACGAGGAAGCATATAGATTTGAGGCACATTTGAACCTGTGAGCATCGGCAATACAAGCCTAAGAGGAGTTTGAGCTGGACTTGAAACTTACCGTTTGCGCAAAACATTAACCAGTTCCACTGTGTGTGGCTGGAAATGACGAGATACGAGCTTAGGGCTATGTCATCGAGCAGTTCTTGCATACTCTTTTAGTTGTGGAGGAGCGTATGGGTAGAAGGTTTAGGTCTCTTATAAGATAGAGGTTGAGGATTCAAAAATTTTGAAGAACTTAATAGAATGGGTAAGATGGATATATACTTTTCTAAAGTGGATAATACTTATGAGTTAATGACTTGTGCACGAGTCGAATCAAACTGCTCTAAAAATGTTCAGTTTAAGTTTCAAAATTTTGCCAACTGTATGAAATCGAATCAGATAGTTTAAAAACAAAGAGCTTATTTGGTAGGAATTTGGATAATTGATTTTTTAACCGTTAAAGATAAAGTGAGTCCTACCTGTGAAAGAAGAATTCAAAAATGACGATTGAAATAGTGAAATAACGATCAAAAAATTAATTTAAATTGACTTAATTTTCCATAATCGCAAATGCCGTTATTAATCAATTAATCCAATGAGGTGATGTCATCTTGGACTTGAATTTTTCTCTTTTTCCACCTAAAATCTCAAGATTGCCCCCACGGAGGGTGGGCCACCTGATAGCGCTATCGAAGTTTTTCCCATCAAATAGAGTTGACACATTTTATCTTGAATTGAGCTGATTGTACAAGCCACATTTTGTCCTTGTTTGGTTTACATTCTTTTTCCATTAAGATGAAAAATATGATCGTTATCCATCACATCAAACCATCAAATTTGAATTTCTATCTCTTGTGTAGGGTCGACTATATTTTTCATTCTCTTTTTTCCAAAAATTAAAAACAAACGAGGACTTTTATAGGATTTTTACAAACCACTCACACACACGTAACCCATCCCCGCCCCACTGACCTCCGCGTGTGTCTGGACATGACAGGCTTAGCCAGAATTATTCTTTTATCATTTACCATTTGCCAAAGCTGCTTCCATTCATTGCTCAAACAAGAATCAATCTCATACCACTTCAATAGTTTAAAAGATGGCAGAATTTGTTGGAAGCCGATAATACAGAAGCCATAATAACCAGAATTGAACATAAATCCCGCAAAATTGAAAGCTTACTCGGACAGTATTTTTCTTGATCATTATGCACTCTGAGAAATTCTTCATTTTTTCTTAACGGACGGAAACTGATTACAATTTTTATTACAGGCAGAAACCCGTGAAGGCTTTAAAGACAGCCTTGGAAGGCTCCCCTCCCAATACCAAAGACGAACGCTGTAAGTTCAGATGTCAGTTTATATATCTATGTTTGGATTTTTTAATTGTTGAAAATTCTGGGCTCTATTTTCTTTGTTTTATTTTGATCTGAGGTCAAGGGATGTTAATTATTTTCATTTTTGTTTTTTGGGGTTTTTAAGTCTGCAAATTGGATAGTTGTGCATAGAGCAATAATGGCAATAAAAGGTGTGGATAGCTTGTTCTCGTATCTTGATCCCCGAGTATTACGTATTCTGCAGAAGTAAGTTTGAACTGTCATTTTGTTTTTGTTCTTTTGTTTTCTATTTTAATGATGAAATTGTGTGTTGCAATTTGCATTGTCAAAACAAAAATGACTGGTCATTGGCGTACAGATTTATTCCTAAAAAACTCACAAAGGCGTGGACCCACATGAATAAACAATATCAAAAAATTAACAATAAAGTTATTTGTGACACCCCGGACGACACTCCCCTCACAAGAGAGGGGGGCCCATACGTAATAAAATAATTGTGGGCTCCCCTCTTGTTAGGGGAGTGTCATCCGGGGTGTCAACCCCGGATGTACAAATAGTGAAGTCTAAAAATTAACCCCCATGGTGTCGGTAGGGGTTGTACACCAATCATAACTCTTGTCATAATTTTCTTGTCTACAATTCTGTTTTTTTGCAATAGGAGATTTCTGTAAAATGTTTGGGTTTTTCCAGAAGCTGATTTAAAAGATCTGTTTTTTCTTCTGTAGTAATAGCAAATTTTGACTTTTTATGAGGAATTCTTAAGCAGTGGACTTTATCCTTTTAATGTTAATTTTGCAAGAAGGAAGTTTAACATGTTCAGCTTTTGCAAAATAACAATCGAGGCCCTAAATTTCTCAATAACAGAGTTTATCCATGGTATAGGCTGTCATTTGTTCTTGGAAGCTTTTAGTGTTGGACTGTCGCACTTGTGAAGTTGGAGACTATTGATTCATTAGAAAAGTATCTACTATTGATGCAGAATGTAAAGCAAAATGAGAACAATAGAGAAGAAATAGAGAGGAGAAGGAGAAGAGTCAAAAAGAATAAAATAGACAGAAATTAAAGAGAGAAGAAGAATTTGGAGTTTTAATAATCAATAATTTGATCATATTGAAATCCAAGGTCCCTTTAACAGGGTGAAGTGCTTAAGTCTTACTGAACCTTTAAGTTATCAAAATATAAAATCTTAGATAAATCAAAACTACAGAAACACGATGTAAATCAACCTCTACTTTAAATCCTATTTCTCCTAACTCATATCTTTATTCCCCATCACAACGTTTAAGTTGTTTGCGACCCAACAAAAATCACTGGTTTGGATACCCCCTCATTGGGAGCATGCTTGAATACTCATGTTAATAAGCCTATAGAAGATTTGTTTTTCATTATTATTTTCAATACTAAACAAGTTCAAACCTCAAAGTGAAGACACAAAAATGTTTTCTAACTTTAGCATGCTACCTGCAGCCAAGGTAAAACGGGCAAAAACTGGTCTATGGGTCAAGAAAAGGAAAGGTCTTGCAACATGACTAGGGTTTAACTTGGAAAAGGACCAATAAATTTTTTGATGAGTGTGGGTGCAACCATTACTTTTTCAAAAATGGCCTATCACTATTAAAATATAGTAATTCTTCTAAAATTGAAAGGATCAGGTTCTACACAACTTGCTTTATTGGAGATCTCATAGAAAATGTTACCACATAGAAACCCTTTTACTTAAAGATTTCAAATTGTTCGTCCTAAATTAGAAATAGAAAATGGAGAAAAGGTGATTGTTGATTTAATGAACTTGTGAAACTCATTGATAAACGAATAGAGTAAAGGAGAGGCTTGAACTTCTGGCGGTGACGTGTCAAGTATGATGTTCACTTTTCATAAAATTGAGCAGAAGGGGCCGTGATGAAAAAAGGATATATCAGCTGACCTTTGACTTCCACACGTGTTCTTTTTTGCATAATATATTGCATGATTTTATTTCATCGACGTTTACAGCTGGGAAGATGTAAAGAAAACTGTTCCATGTCATATCTAGCATTTCTGAACAAGTGTGCCAAGGGTCACAATATTATATCATTATGTTCTGTTTCATGGACACCACTCTTCAGTGCGAACAGGACAAGTATCGCTGAAAGTGTTATTTTTTTTTGTGATTGTCAGTGTTGTTTCTATTATTTTTGTCATTTTGGGGATTTAAACATATGGCAGTTAGTTATAGCTGCAAATAGGGTATCAATCTCTTGGGTTCTGAATTCTTAGAAAGAACCTATATTGAATTGTATACGGGATCCGCTGCGTGCTGATATTTTGCACAGCTTGAATATAGTATCTTATTTACTTGAACCTCATGAAGACTTTTCGATATATATGGCACATTTTATATTGTTGAGAAACTGAATGATAGATAATCATCTAGCAAAGATGTGTATTTAAAATTTAATTTGCATTATTGCATCAAATTATATTGTTACATCGCATGTACTAAGTCTCCATATTACCCAGTTGTACTTTTGAAATGAAACTCTACCAGAATCTCATTTCTGAAAGAAAAACAAAAAGTTATATAGGGATGAATGACACCTTGAATAGAGTAACAGATGAGTTTGAGGGGTCGGGAAAGCCCTGTCTTGATATTTTGTCTGAGAAGTCTATCTGTACTTGTATGTATACTTGGATGTATTTGTTGAAAAGGTAGATAGAATTTTATTCTGTTTTGAATTGAATGTAAGATCCTAATTGTTATTGTATTGAAGACCTAATAAACCATATTTGATTTAATTGTAGGGTCTTCATTGTAGACACGTGTATATTGAATAAAATACAAGATTTCTCTCTGATTCTCTCTCTCTTCTCCTCTCTTCCCCCTTTCTTCTCTGATTCTTCTCAGTTCTCATACAGCTTGTTGCTTGTTTAGTTTGTTGTTATGATCATGTGTTTTCAAAACTATGATGAAACTTAACTTTTCAAAAGAAAGAGTGAAGTGCATTTCTTGTTTTGCCATACGTTTGATTAAAAAGAATAAAGAGGGAGAAGTTTTAGGTTAGTGCAGTGTTTTTGTTTATTTATTCTTTTTCTTGAAGCAAAATGATATGCCATTTGCAGTTTTCAATTCTCTCTCCCCTTTTGTATCAACTCATAAAGACAAATGAATTCGATACGACCTCATTGTATTTTATTACCCATTCCCCAATGTTAACCTCTGATTTCCCTCAGATGTGCTCCACAGATAACTCAAACTTTTTGTTACCGCTACCTATTTGGCACTGGCCTCATTGCACTGACATGAATTTGTTGGATGCCACTGACTTCCGTTCTCTCCCCTCCCCTTCCCTCACATCAACCCCCACCCCTCTTCCTCTCTCTTATTATGCTCCTTCCAGAGACTATAATGTTCTTCCCGTCTCCTTTGGAACTTCGAAATCCGAAAATGTCCGATTATTTGTTCTGATGCAGTTGTCAAACAGGGTTATTCCATGGGCTGATTTGTATAGTTAATAAAACATAAAATCTACTAGCCAATTATTACATCATTCTTCAAGGACTTGGAAGCTTTTTATTTTGAGGTCCACTTTGTCTTGTGAGAGGTCAAGATTCCCCCTTTCTTGGAGAAGAAAAAGGAGGCACCTTGGGAACTATAATTCGAATAGAGGACGCAATGATTATCAGTAGAATATAACCATATGAGGTGTAAAATAGAATATTCATGTACTATACTCTTGTTGATTTGAGTTTGTAGGTCTTTTACGTCGTATCTTTCTGATACGTTAAGCTCTTATGGCATAATGAGCACGTCTAATTATTAACTGTGCTTCTAAAGCATAATGATGCCGGCAGAATGCTGTGTAAATAACCCGATGTTGGAAATACCAGTTTTTTTATTTGTATTCTTGATGAGCTCCGATGTACAGTATGCATATCTACCTGCTACATGATTGATAGGTATTTGTATAGAGGCTTGTCTACTGGAGATCGACCCACATGCGACCAATGCCTGCGAATTCACGAGAAGCTGGCTGAGAGAGCTGGTTTGGGATGCATATTACGATCACTTGCAGACACAGTGAACACTGTTTGATAACCAGTTTATGAAATGGATCCCCAGTTGTTTATTATCCCCATAGACTTGTACACAAAGTGGCACAAGGAACTTGATTTTAAGCCATGTCTCTCTCTTAATTTAGCTATGAAATGATGCTATCTTTAGAGCCTGTTTGATTCCATTAATTGTTTTGGGAGGGGGGGGGGGGGGGATTGTTTTTAGTTAAAAAGTAGAGAGAAATTTTTGGTATATATGTAGAATATTTTATTGTATATATGTGTGGTTGAAAATTATCATGTAGCAAGCCATAAATAAATTAACGGGTTTCGAACAGACAATTATTATCACATGGGGGGGTAATGAGTTTTTAATGGTATTTTTAAGGAGAATGTGCGGTTAAAAAGTGGAGAGAAATTTTTGGTATACATGTAGAATATTTTATTGTATGTATGTGTGGTTGAAAATTATCATGTAGCAAGCCATAAATAAATTAACGGGTTTCGAACAGACAATTATTATCACATGTAGGAGTGAACACCTAGTGGTTCGATCCAATTTTCTTGAGAACCAGGCCGAATTATATATAAACTTGTTCAGTTTCACATTTAAGGCTAGAACCAAATTAGGTGAGAATCAACCAGTTCTGGTTTGATTTATTATACAATACAGAAAATAAACAAAGCAATTAGACTGACGACTAGGCAACGACAACTTGACTACAAAAAAGTTGGTCTTATACCATGTTTTGATTTTAAGTTTTACTTTTAACTAAGCCTATATCAAAAGATTTATTTTCAACCTTCACTAATTGGAAATATTTGCTGTAGAAATATTGCAAAAAACATATACATGTGTATATTGTTTTCTAAAAACACCTGTTGACCATTTTCGAAGGTTGACAGATGATGTAAGTGTTACATTAAACAAAGATTGAGAATCTTAATTACGATTATAATATAGTGTAGAAAGTTGAATTTGTAGCTTGCATATAATTATCCATTATAGATACCTTCGTGAAATATCTGCTTGAAAAAACATATAAATCCCTTCCAATTCTATAATTACATAGACACCATTTCATATTTTTTTTGGAATTTGGATCACATATTCCCATTTTACCATCTTAAGTTTCCTTTTTAACCTTAAAAAAAAAAAATTGTAGAAGTACAAAAACCAAACCTTATCAGATTGGTTTTTACCTTGAAGTTTCCTTTTAGTTCACATCTTTTGCTTATTTTTTTTGGACTTTTAAGGCTAACGTACGATATCTGGTAAATATTTTTATTAACAATTAGTTTAAAATCACCGTCGACTAATTGCATCTAGTAATTTAGGTTCACCACATAGACAGAAGTATAAAATTTTAAATAAATAAATGTGAAACTTATTTATCAATTTAAAAATTCTAGGAATCTTTAATACACAAAATATGAATTATTAAATTAAATGAGGTAGATAAGAGTTGAAACTAGAGACTAACGAGTC
The DNA here is from genome assembly GCF_002742605.1 of Olea europaea var. sylvestris. Classification (NCBI taxonomy): domain Eukaryota; kingdom Viridiplantae; phylum Streptophyta; class Magnoliopsida; order Lamiales; family Oleaceae; genus Olea; species Olea europaea. The sequence goes on from NW_019238830.1 coordinate 221,801, forward strand.
TACGTGATACTTATCGATGATTGATTGAGGGAATGCTCCCTACATATTAGACATTATCTTGTATAGCTGTGCATATTATAAAGAAAAAAAAAAATCATCTTTATAACAGTATGCCATTCAAAAATATATTTTGAAGTTACTTTGTAGAAAATTTCTTATTCATTTTCACTTTGAAATTAAACATTTTATTTCAATACTCAGTGTCAAGCTTAATTAGCCAAACATGCACTTACATGTGTCCAGATGTTTTTACATATAAAAATTATGTAAATTAGATTTACTCTCGACTTCCACTGTCATATTGTAAATCTTAGTGGCGTCAATTGTTTATGCAACGATATCGAAGGCTAGTTTTACCTCTATAACTTGAGTTCTTGAAGGGGGGTACTTCTACATTTAAATTTAACCATAGAGATACTTTAGTTCTTCTGAAGTATTTGCCAAAGAATTAAATACGACACAATATCATGAAGGTTGGAATTAAAGTGATATGAGTTGAAACTCTTATTTTCCATCTATAGATAAAACAAATACACTGGTTGTCAAAAATTCGGTGAATCCTTATGAAGAAACATCGAAATTTAAATTTTTAAAGTTAAATTTTCGAGCAAGTTAACTAAATAGATAAAATAAATTGATGACTAAATAGAAATTTTCATATTATTTGTAACAAAACAAGTTTTTTACCAACAAAAAAAATAAAGAAGTACAGATGACAAAGCACTCTGCTAATTAGACACTCGTAAGTTTTATTCATAACAGTAGAGAGCATCATTTTAGGACAAATACTTGTTCTATTAAATCGGGCGAACTTCAATTCCTTTGACAAGAAGACCAGACTTCCAGCGAAGTCTCTTTGTCTCAAAAAGTCGCATTTCCACTGTACCTTCATCTCCCTTTTCATTGACGAACTCTCCAAGTTTAATCTCCATCCATTTATCTTCACGACGGTGTGGAACCTGTTCGTATGCTTGAACTTCCTTTTTATCTTCTAGGAATAGGAACACAGCGACGCCCTCATCTTCAAAACCAACATATTTGTCCTTAACAAACCTAACTGATGATTTGACTTGCTTGAGCTCCTTCGACCACCCGTCTTTGAGCTTGAACACAAGATAAGCACTATAACCTGTATATGTAGCCAACTTTCTTACATCTATCTTCCCCATAATATCAAGCCAACATACATTTCGGAGCTCGGCCACCTCAGTTCTACACATATATGGCATAACCAAGATATAAATTGCTCATCAGCATTAGCGAAATGTACAAATTATTTATCAACATATGAATAAGAAATTGTACACGACCTCATCTATATTGTTGGATACCGGATAAACTTATTTACTTCATTAGTTAAACGAGGGAAAATAATAATCAACATTTTGAGAGAGAGAGAGAGAGAGAGAGAGAGAGAGAACCTGCTGCAATCTGGAGGTTGAGTCCATCCCCAGTATCGTTGGTCATTTATCCAGGTAATAGTAAGCTCCCGCGCTGGTATCCACTTGCTCTGCTCAAAACCATCGTTAGTTGTAAGAACAAATGTATATAATATTTTAATTAAACAGAAAAAAAATTGTTCTCTGTGTTGTCTATAATCTACGCGAATTAGATACAAAAACGTAAAAATTTCAATATAATACCATTGTGCTTTGTATCAACGCCTCTTCTTGTCCTTTATCTCTCCCACTCTATGAATCCCTCTTTATCATAATTTCATGTATATATAGGGATATGGAAAGGCATATAACACATAAAGCAGACGATGATGAATGTGTGAATATGATGCCATGTCCACAACTTGCCTTTCCCTTGTCTTCCTGGTTTTGGAAGTGCACTCTTCGTACAAGAATAAATAGGAATAAAGAAATGCATCCAACTTGAATGGTTCAAGGATGGCTATTAGTGTTGACACGTATCATAGCTAAAGAATCGACTTTTTGGATTTTATATTTGCTTTGGTTAAAAAATAAACTAGAACATTGTGAAATGAATGTTTTAGTGATTTTTGAAGAATCAAGAATAAGGTATGCTTTCTAAAAGAATAATGTTATCTAATAAAATATTGGAACACCAATCTAGGTGAAAGAATATGATATGTACAATTAAGTGAGTTTTATGACTATATTTAATTGAATTTGTTTTATTCTTGCATTTAGAAGGTGGCACAGCTGATACTAAATATTATTACCAATTCTAAAAAGAATACCTTCAAAAAAAATTCTAAAAGGAATTCAAGATAAAATTGCATATTGTGAAATGGGGACTATTGATTCATTAGACAAGTATCTAATATAAAATATTAGACAAATCAAAATCAACCTCTGCTTTAAATCCTATTTCTCCTAACTCATATCTTTATTCCCCATCACAACGTTTACGTTGTTTGCGACCCAACCATAAGCACTGGTTTGGATACCCCCTCATGGGGAGCATGCTTGAATACACATGTTAATAAGCCTGTAGAAGATTTGTTTTTCATTATTATTTTCAATACTAAACAAGTTCAAACCTCGAAGTGAAGACACAAAAATGTTTTCCAACTTTAGCATGCTACCCGCAGCCATGGTAAAACATGCAAAAACTGGTCTTTGGGTCAAGAAAAGGAAAGGTCTTGCGACATGATTAGAGTTTAACTCGGAAAAGGATCGATAGATTTTTTGATGAGCATGGGTGCAAACCATTATTAAAAATAGCCTATCACTATTAAAATATAGTAATTCTTCTAAAATTGAAAGGATCAGGTTCTACACAACTTGCTTTATATTGGAAATCTTATAGAAAATGTCACCACATAGAAACCCTTTTACTTAGAGATTTTAAATTGTTCGTCTAAGTTAGAAATAGAGAATGGAGAAAATGTGATTGTCGATTTAATGAACTCGTGAAACTCGTTGATAATCAAATAGAGTAAAGGAGAGGCTTGAACTTCTGGTGGTGATGTGTCAAGTATGATGTTCACATTTCATAAAATTGAGCAGAAGGGGGTGTGACCAAAAAAAGGGTATATCAACAGATCTTTGACTTCCACACGAGTTTTTTTTTGCATAATATATTGCCTCATTTTATTTGCTTATATCCATCGACGTTTACAATATGGGAGGATGTAAAAAAACTGTTACATGTCATATCTAGCATTTCTGAGCAAGTGTGCCAAGGCTAACAAAATTATATCATTATGTTCTGTTTCATGGACATCACTCTTCAGTGCGAACAGGTCAAGTATCATTAAAAGTGTTATTTGTTTTTGTGATTGTCGGTGTTGTTTCTATTATTGTTGTCATTTTGGGGATCAGTTAGTTATGGCTGAACATAGGGTATCAATCTCTTGGGTTCTGAATTCTTAGAAAGAACCTATATTGAATTGTATACGGGATCCGCTCCATGCTGATATTTTGCACAGCTTATAGTATCTTATTTACTTGACCCCCACGAAGACTTTTTGATATATATGGCACATTTTATATTGTTGAGCAGCAGCGGCTCTGAGTATAGGCGAAGTAGGCGATCGCCTAAGGCCTCGCTTGGGTGAGAGTTCCAAATTATGTAAAATTAATTGGTTGGTTGAAGAAAAATAAAAATTATATTTATGAAATTCTGTAAAATAGAATTTTTTTTCTTGTAATTATATTTATCACAAACATTACTTTCCTTCTTTATAATTAAGTTGACACTTTATCTTTCAAACATTCATTTTTTTCTTAACCAAATAAAAGGTATCTTTTTTCTCTTCAAATTCCATATCCAACAATCACCCACCATCATTTCTTCCACCAAACAAGATATGAATTATCTCCCTTTGAATTAAAATTTTGAAGATTCAATGTAAATTGGTTTGGTCTCACTTCTATTGTTACAACCTTACAAGTTTCTTCTTTTATTCTTATCTTCAAAACATATACTACAGAGCACATATGTTGTTATTATATTATTTTGTTTTGATCTCATGATAATAATATTTTTAGATGTTTGCTGAATGTATTTTGAATTTAATAATTCTTTGTTCTTGTTCATACAGATACTTCTCATTTTTAAATTAATTTCTTATAAATTAATATAAAATTAGAAGTTCGTTTGTATTTGATCATCATTTTCATTATTTTGTTACATTATCTTTTTGCAGTCAACATTCTCCAATCTTATATATAAATCACTCAAATGTATATTCAATTTTATTTGAAATAGTTGCAGTAAGAAAATAGTCATATAAACAAACATACTTCTTTGCCATTGCATTGTAATTCTTTCTGCCAAACTTTACTTGTAATTTGTGTTGTAGGCTGAAATTTGACATTTTTTTAATTTTTTCTTCAAATTTTGGGGCTTAGTTGTCCGTGTTAGATTTTTTATAATTGTATTAGGCCCCTATTTGGTATCGATTAAAATCTAAATTTTAATTTAAGTCAAAATTGACAATTAATTTTAACCATATATTTTATGAGTTTTACAACTTTAAATCCACATATTTCATCTACTTCTATTATCTACTAAAAATTTTATTTTAGGGGTTGTTTGAACCCCATTTTTTTCAAAAAAATGCATTTTGAACTAGTATTACGATGAAAAATGTGTGACTAAAATTTAAGGAAATTTTTTTGGTTTGCATGTAATGTTATTTTATTGAAAAATATGTAATTAAAATAATGTCAAATCACTATTGAAAAATGTATTTTGAGAAAAAATGAGGCTCAAACAAGGGTTTAATCTCCATCAAACAGGGGCTAAAACTTTATACAATGAGACTCAAAATATAGGACCCCAATTTAAAATTGACATAAGGCCACCAACATATTAAGGCCGGCCCTATTGTTGAGAAAATGAATGATCGATAATCATCTACCGAAGTTGTATTTAAAATTTAACTTGCATTGTTACATCATATTATATTGTTACAACGCGTGAACTAAGGATTCATTTGATTGCAAAGATTGAATTGAATTGAATTGAAAATGAATTTCAGGGAATTGAATTGTCTAGAAATTACTTTCCTGGGAATTGTAAATTATTGTGTTTGATTGGTATAATTTTTCATGTGAAAAATGTTGAAATAAAAGTGTTTTTGGTATTCATTTGGCTTTATTTTACATGAAAATTGTCAATTAAAGAAATAGATTTTACTGGTATTGGAAATGAAATTTGTTTCTATTGACAAAATTTTTTTTTTAAGAAAATCATCTATCTTTTAGTGTTCGTTTGGTTTTATTTTACATGAAAATTATCAATTAAAGGGAAATATTTTTTTACAATAATTCTTAAAATTTGTTTCCGTTGCCCAAAAAAAAAAAAAAAAAAAGTGAACAGTAACTGGGAATTTCCCAGAAAAGTAAGAAAATTGCACTTCCCAATAAAACCAAGAATCTAAATTTCATGGAAACTAAACCCTATCAAACAACTAAAAGTTGGAAAATGCAAAGTAAATTTCATTTTCCATGAAAAAAATTAACCAATCAAACATATCCTGAGTCTCCGTATTACCCAGTTGTACCTTTGAAATGAAACTCTCCTAGAATCTCTTTTTTGAAGGAAAAAACAAAAAGTTATACAAGGATGAATGACACCTGTACAAGTTTTAATTCTTTGCACTTTCTTTGGCCAATTATTAAAATAAGCCTGCTGCATGATTGATGGGTATTTGTATAGAGGCTTGTCTACTGGAGATCGACCCACATGTGACCAATGCCTGCTATTTCACGAGAAGCTGACTGCGAGAGCTGGGTTGGGATAGTAAGATCACTTGCAGACACAGTGAACGCTGTATGATAACCTGTTTATGAAATGGATTCCAGTCGTTTATTATCCCCATAGACTTGTGCACAAAGTGGCACAAGGAACTTGATTCTAAGCCCTGTATCTCTCTTAATTTTGCTATGAAATGATGCTATCTTTAGAGCCTGTTTGATTCCATTAATTGGGGGGAAAAATGAGTTTTGAATGGTATTTTCTAGAGAATGTGTTGTTAAAAAGTATAGAGGAATTTTTCATATACGTGTAAAATATTTTATTGTATAAATGTGTAATTGAAAATTATCATGTAATAAACCATAAAATAAATTAATAAGTGTCAAATGGGCAATTATATCTCATGTAGAGGAGAACACCTAGTGGTTCGATCCAAGTTTCTTGACAACTAGAATGAATTACATATAAACTTGTTCAGTTCCACATTTAAGTCTAGAACCAAACTGGGTGAGAATCGACCAGTTCTGGTTTAGTATACAATATAGAAAATAAACAAAGCAATTAGACTAGACGACTAGGCAGCGACAGATTGACTACACAAAATTTGGGCTTATACCATGTTTTGATTTTAAGTTTTACTTTTAATTAAGCCCAAATCAAAAGATTTATTTTCAAGAGGAAATTAGGCCATATACCCCATTTTTTAAAGTGTTTTGATTAATACCTTTAAAATTATTTAAATATTTTAAAGAAGAATTATTTGCATCCTAAATTGATAAAATCAAAATCAAAACTGAACCCAATTCTACAGCAAGCCCTTATCCCCTAAAATGCCTGGACAATGCCCTAATCGTAAAAACCTAAAACACCTCGTACCTGGAAATCCAGAGGCAAAATTCAGAAGCCATCCCTTCTCTCCAACAACATTCGATTGTAAATCTCCATTTTCGACCCACTTTCCATCAATTTCTTCTTTGTTTTTCCTTTGTGACCATTCAGTTCCCTTCGTAACTGTAAATCTCATATTTTTGCAATGTCTGAGAAAAGTGGATTGAAGAAGAGGCAAAGAAATCTCGAAGAACCATCCTCAAAGAAGAGGACCAAAATTTCTTCATCTTCTTATAAACCGAAGGTAGCAACATTTTTTTTGTGGTTTATTGACTTATATTGCGTACATTGTCTTGTTTTTTACAATTTTTGTGTGTTTCTCAATGGTTGTTGAACATTTTGGGCAGTGAATGCAGATTATGTAGTTTTCTCAATGATTTTAGTACATTTTACTGATATACAAATTGTTGCTATTGTGGGTTTTGGTTTAGGTGATACATTTCTCATTTTATTCTTCTGTGTAGCACTTGTCTTTTTGTTGTGTTATGTGATTCTCTATTTAAGCTAAAAACATTAATTCCTGCTTCCATCTTCTTGTGATTCCACTAGCGAGTTTACTATGTTGTTCTGCCTATAGTATTTAATAGCGACGAAGTCGGGATTTGTGTCCAATGAACATTATGAATCTACAATGTGTATGTAGAAGCTGCCATCACTATAGGCTGCAAGGCAAACTACTTGTCATAGTGGCATTTATGTTTCCCACTGTATGCAATAGCTTGAAGCATGACTAAAACTCTGTCAATTTATCATTACACACTTGAAAGCCATACTGTAGGATGCCAAAAATTATCGTCCTTTCTGAATATTTTTAGAAAACTGAGTTTGAACATCAAAGCATCTTTAGAAAAGTGTCAAGGCATGGGACAATCACAATTAGTTGGCTAGTGCTTATATAAGTCAAAAACACGTTGATTATTAACACGGACTGCTGGCTTGAACTTTTGAGTAACTACTCTATGAAAGCTTGTTATTTGATCCACCTTCAGTCCAGGCTGCTGTTGTAAACCAGATCTTATGAGACTTGTAACAAAACTAACTATATTTTTTCGCGAATGTTCCTCGTTTCTAGTTGATGGGAAGTGGAGAATAGAACGCATTTTTTATCTAATGAAAAAAATTTATTTCGTTTTTCCTGTTTAATGGCACTTCTTGTTTTTCCTGTATAACTGTAGTTTAGTTTTCATAGTTTCTAGTTGGTCTTACATGGTGACTTCAGAATGCACACTAAAAATGTGTGGATGTGTTTGTATGCATGGTTGTTGTGCCTTTGTTTATATGATTTTCCAATGAACAAATTTCCTCATCCATTGCACTTGAGTTGAGATTAAAGTATTAATATTCTAATGATAATGATAAGCTTTTGGCTTTCCCTTTAAATTCTTGATTAAGGTTTTGATCTTTTGAATAATTGATATATGTACAAATGTACACGTAACTTTAATTGAGTTTTTGGCCTTCACTCAAATCTATCTGTACCCGAATTTGTAAATTCACACTTCCAATTTATTATGTGATCTGTGATTGAAGAGTGAATATCATTTGAGTGCATTACATTCTTTTTAGGGGTAGTTCAGATTATAGTCCATTTGTGGTGCACTATATGTCACTTTTTTTACTCTATGTCACTTTTTTTAACTTTATGTCACTTTTATTATTTTATGTCACTTTTCTAAATGTATGCACTCTTTTAGTTACAAACATGTTTTCAATCATTTAAATGCATTAAATTCTTTTTTGTCTAGCTTATAGTCCATTGGCAGTGCACTATATGCCCTTTTTTTGGTCACTTTTTTGACTCTGTCACTTTTTTTAATTTTATGTCACTTTTTTTTATTTTATGTCACTTTTCTAAATGTATGCATGTTTTCAATCATCCTAGTGCATTAAATTCCTTTTTGTCCAACTTATAGTCCATTGGAAGTGCAGTGTATGTCACTTTTTTTAGTTTTTGTCACTTTTTTGACCATGTGTCACTTTTTTTAATTTCATATTACTTATTTTATTTTATGTCACTTTTCTAAGTGTATGCACGCTTTTAGTTACAAACATGTTTTCAATCATCTGAGTGCATTAAATTCTTTTTTGTCCAGCTTATAGTCTATTGGCAGTGCACTATATGTCACTTTTTTTTGTCACTTTTTTGACTATGTGTCACTTTTTTTCACTTTATGTCACTTTTCTAAGTGTATACACTCTTTTAGTTAAAAACATGTTTTCAATCATTATAACATGTTTGAAATGTGTATGTTATAGACTTTCATAATGCATGTACTTCTTCTTGAATTTTATTTTAACTGTTTCTTTTTTCTTTTTGTAGGATTGGGATTTATTAATCCCTCAATGCTATTGGTGAAGGGAAAAGTGACATTGTTATCTCCACACGAGGGGATAACAGATTTGAATAAAAAATTTAGTACATATCAAAGGACTTTATTCAAGAATACATGCTTTGGTGCCTTCATTGATTTGAAGGAAATAATCTTGCAACCACAGTTGATACCCTAGTTGCTGCTTAGACAAGTTAAACAACCAAATTCAAATGAAATGTGGTTTCGCATCTGTGATAAATTGGTGAGATTTTCAATCAACGAGTTCTGTTTGATATCAGGGCTTAAGTGTACTGGAGATGGTGATCTAACTCGATATAGAATGAAGAGTTGTTTAAAAGAACAATACTTCAAAGATCATGAAAGTGTCACAACAAAAGAGGTTTAAGAAGTGTTTTTAAATTTGCCCGCTAATACTATAGATAAAGATGTTGTGGACATATGCATAGTTTATTTGATTACATCCTTCCTTTTTTGTACATCCTATCATAAAGGAGTTGATGACTCATTTTTTTGCCTTGTGGAGTCTGAGGATTTGATTCTTTTCCATGGGGTATAGAAATTTTTAGTATGACTCTATCATCCCTAAAGAGTGCATTTAATCAGAAAATGAAGAATATTTTTAAGGAAAAGAAGTTTTTGGAGTCTAGATTGAATGGTTTCCTAGTTTCTTTTCAAGTATGGATTTATGAAACAATTCATGCTTTGCTTGAAAAATTAAAGCATTAAGCTTGAATCTCAGCGTCCTCGAATGTTAAGTTGGAGTAGCAATCAGCATGTGAAATCTGTAGAGTTAAGGAAGACCATTTTTTATTTGATTAAAGTAAGTTTTTTACACTTTTATTATTTATATTTTGTCTTTAGTTTATCTTTTGTTGTTATTAATATGATTATGTATTTTTCAGTTGGAAGGGAGTCAAATTGTGCCTCTTGAGGCTGAGAATGGAGAAGAGTATACGGTTGGTTTATTTGTTGAAGGTTTGGGTGGTGATCAGGATGATGATAATTTTGAGCATCCTGTTGTTCGCTTGAAAAAGTTAATGGATGAACGAAAAATAAAATCTGTTGACCGAGCTAGAAGGTCCACAGAAAAGAAAAATAAAGGGAAGATTGATGAGGTTTTGGGTATTTTTTCTTTTTATTATTTTTTGTTCACCATGCTGGAAGTTTTTTCAAATATTCTTATTATTTTGCATTCTTTTCAACAAGTCCAACAATTAAATGAAAAACTTTTGAGACGGCTATTCGAGGTTGAACTGAAAGTTGTTCAATCAAATGATCTGATTTTAAAACGAATCTCAGATCTCGAAGTTAGAATCCAATCAAATCCAATTGAGAACCGACTGAAAGATGTTGAAAAAATGGCTAAAACGAATGAAGAAGTAATGGAGCGTCTACAAATTTTGGAACGCAAAGTAGAGAATATGCTAACTGGTAATGAAGAACAAATGAAGGTATTAAATATTTATTGAGTTTAGAATTGATACTTGTGACTTTTTGCTGAATTTTGTTATTTTTTTAAATTATTGTCACTTTTTGATTACCTTTGTAACTTTTTTTTAGGATGGTGTGGAGAGTTTACCTAATGAAACGGACCAGGTGTTAGCTGGTAATGAAAAACAAATGAAGGTATTCAAGAGTTATTGAGTTTAGAAATAATACTTTTGACTTTTTACTATTGTCCTGAGACTTTTTTAAGTAATTGTCACTTTTTGATTATTTTTGTGACTTTTTATGTAGAATGGCGTGGAGAGTTTACCTGATGAAACAACCAGGTGTTAGCTCGTAATGAGGAACAAATGAAGGTATTCAAGAGTTATTGAGTTTAGAATTGATACTTGTGACTTTTTGCTGAATTTTGTTACTTTTTTAAGTTATTGCGACTTTTTGATTATCTTTGTGGCTTTTTTTGTAGGATGGTGTAGAGAGATTACCTGATGAAACAGACCACATGCTAGCTGGTAATGAAGAACAAATGAAGGCATTCAAGAGTTATTGAGTTTAGAATTGATACTTGCGACTTTTTGCTGAATTTTGTTACTTTTTAAGTTTTTGTCCCTTTTTGATTATCTTTGTGACTTTTTTTGTAGGATGGTGTGGAGAGTTTACCTGATGAAATGGATCAGGTGTATAATGACTTCCTTAGTTTTTCTTTAGGTATTGAGTTTGAATTGAGTTGTGGGGAAAAAGATGTTGAGGTGCCTGTCAGAAAAAGTGACAAGTCAATTGAAAAAAAGTGACAAGGCAGCAGAAAAAGTCTCGAGGCAGTGGTAAAAAGTGATAAGGTGGTCGACATGAATTTGAATGAAGAAATAGAATCTCATGAAGATGATTGGTTAACAGTTGATGATATTATTGCTCGTAGTTTAGCAAAAAATCAAGAAGTATTTGTGTTTTCATTTTATCACCTTTTTTGTCATAACTTATGTATATTTTTACGTTAATATAATTTGACATTTGAATGTGTATTATTGTTCATGTCCCAGCATGTTGCATCACCATTTAATAAAGACAAAATTGAATTGTTGGAGGAGGAGGTTGAATTGAAAGATGATGTTTGGGAGAAAGTTGTGGAAGTCACGGCTGCAATTGAAGTTGAAGCTAAAATTGAAGAAGGAAATATTGAAATCACTGATATTGATGATGTGACCCCAAACATGCATCTGAAAAGACAAAAGAAACCCGGAGTGCTATTTCAATCCCCCTAGGTCAATGAATTTGATTCTACATCGAGGAATAAGAAACGTGTTGCTAAAGGTACTTTTGCATTCTCGGTTGGTGTTGGCCCTCCGATGGCACATGATGTTGATGCCTTTGAGCTTTGGTTTAACTTGATTGATAAAGAAAAATAAGTAAGTTGTTACTAATATATGCTATTTGAGAATTTTTTTTCCAGTACAGTAACTTTCATGTGACTTTTTCCATTTTGTTATGTAGGAAAAAAATTTCAGTGATGAAAATTCCATTATCAATCCATGCTTTTATTTTAGTGATATTGCAATCTCTACAAAATAATGGTGGTATGAGTTGTTTACTCCAAATGAATGTTTGGAATATACAATAAATTATTTTATGCGTTGGTGTTTTTAAGATTATTTTGTTTAATTTTTATTACTATTGTTGATTTTGTCTTTTTTTCTCTTTTTTTGTAGCATATCGATCTGTTTCTATGATTTAAGAAAATTGTTAAGATATGGAGAAGGGATAAACATAAAGGCTACAACCACGGATTTTTCGTTTAATAGCCAAATGAGAGGTCTTTATGCCGACTTTTGCAAGATAAGTCAGCTCTAAAAAAACAGACTTATCTTCTTTCATATGTTATTGGGTTGTATATACTATGCAACACAAATTGGAGCCTTGTTGACAACGTGCTTATTCCAATTAGAAGGTCCAATTCAGCTCATTGGATTTTGTGTCACTTCGACATTCAACATATGTGTCTTAATGTATATAATTCGTACAACAAGGTTGTTAGAAAAGCATTAGTACTTGAGGCTATTAAATCATTTTCTGATATTATTCCTCATCTTCTCTTTTACACTAGCTTCTTTGAGGGAAAGGGCATTTCAGAAGAAGATGTTTTGAAACCATTATTTGTAAAAATGGTTCCAAAACTTTCACAAAAAAATAGTGGGTAAGTTTATTTCTAAAGATATTTTTTTCATCTGACACTCTAGTACTTACATATCTAAAGTACTTTTCATTATTTCATGCAGTGGAGATTATGGAATATATGTAATTAAGTATGCTCAGTACTTCAATAATGGAATGTTAAATGAGATGCCAAAGTCTTTTAATGTTCCACATCTTAGAAGAAATTTGGCAGCTCAATTATATGCTTATGGAAATAAGAAGCAAGAAGAGGAATATGATACAGATAATGAATGGGTGTCAAAGGAGATGGAGTAGATATCTCCTGATGTGATAGAGAAGTAGGTGATCTTGAGGAAGTAAAGAAACATGTCTTGTTTTTGTAATGACATGTCTTGATTTGTAATGACTGATTTGATTTGGTTGGTAGCAGATGTTTTGTATATAATGACTGATTTAACGAAAAGTGACATGTTAATGGTGGTAGCACAACTTCAATTGTTAATGATTTTTTTTTTTACAACATCAATGGAGCAGGGATATTTGTGATATAGCTTCTAACATGCCAGCTTGTATATCACTTTTTTTTTAACATACTAGCGGTTGTATGTCACTTGGTATAAACCTATTCTACTACTCCAAGGTCAGCTTGTATAATGTCGCATTTTCAACAAAAAAGTGACATAATGTCACATTTTTAACAAAAAAGTGATACTGCGTCACTTTTTCTAACAAAAAGTTACATTATTTGTCAATAAGTATGCTTTTCAAAGATGTATTTTTGTGAAATTTTGAGCACTCTTACATTGTCAATGGAACAATGAATAATGTCACATTTTTAACAAAATGTTACCTAACTATAGTTTTAAACACAATAGATTCTTGTATGTCAAAAAAGTGGCATAATGTTGCCTTTTAGCAAAAAAAGTGACTGCATCTCTTTTTTAACAAAAAGTTAAATTATTTGTCAATAAGTATATTTTTTAAAAATAAGTTTTTGTGGAATTTTGAACACTTTTACAATGTCAATAGAGTAAGGAATAATGTCACATTTTTAACAATATATTACCTGACTATAACTTTAAATACAGTAAATTCTTTTATGTCAAAAAAGTGACATTATGTCGCCTTTTCAACAAAAAGTTGACATAATGTCACCTTTTCAACAAAAAAAAAGTGACGCTACGTCACTTTTTCTAACAAAAAGTTACATTATTTGTCAATAAGTATGCTTTTAAAGATGTGTTATTATGAAATTTTGAACATGCTTATAATGTTAATGGAGCAAGGAATAATGTCACATTTTTAACACTATGTTACCTAACTATAACATATTTGTAGTTTTAAATACAGTAGATTCTTGTATGTCAAAAAAGTGACATAATGTCACCTTTTCAACAAAAAGTGATATTATTTGTCAATAAGTATGCTTTTTAAAGATGTGTTGTTGTGAAATTTTGAACATGCTTACAATGTCAATGGAGCAAGAAATAATGTCACCTTACTATAACATATTTGTAGCTTTAAACATAGTAGATTCTTATATGTCGAAAAGGTGACTTAATGTCACATTTTCAACAAAAAAGTGACATAATGTCACATTTTAACAAAAAAGGGACACTGCGTCACTTTTCTAACAAAAAGTTACATTATTTGTCAATAAGTATGCTTTTTAACGATGTATTATTTTGAAATTTTGAACACTCTCACAATGTGAATGGAGTAAGGAATAATGTCACATTTTTAACAATATGTTACCTGACTATAATTTTAAACACGGTAGTTTTTTGTATGTCGAAAAAGTGACATAACAAAAAAGTGATATTGTGTCACTTTTTGTTAAAAAAGTGACATTATGTCACTTGTCAATTAACCAAATGTGACTCCAATGTCAATGGAGTATGAGTATATTGTCACATGCACATACATACAACAAAGAATTTTTTAACAAAATCCATCAATTCTACTGTCATTTTTTTCTAACAAATTCACATACATAATAAATTTCAAAATTGACATTTTGCTTAAACTATTTTTGCAATTCTTAGAATATTTGAAATGAAAAATGAACAAAACAAAAAATATCAAATAATGTAATTTCATATGTCTTCTAACTTCCTTTTCTTTTGTGTTTCTTTTTCGCCTTTGGTGGATTTTGACATGATCTACGATTGTGACCATTATTCCCACATCTTCCACATTTTGCACTTTGAATTTTCTCTCATTTTGATGGTATTTTTTTTCTTTAGGTCATTCAAATTTTCCTTTTGGGTTAGGAGCCAAGATTATTCTTGCTCTTACCTCATTTGGTACATTCCACTCATTATGATCTCTTATTGGAAAAATTAATGCACTATATGTTTGAATATACATATTTGTTGTATAAACTACTGAACAATATGAATATGAATCCTCCTTTATCTTTGCAATAACCGCAAGTGCCTGTGCACATGGAATCTTGTCCACTTGGAATTGGTTGCATGTGCATGTTTTTAATTCCGTGTTCACCAAATATAAGGCACAACCATCATTAACTTGGTACAATATCAAACTTGAAGTTGATACCTATGTGCATAATATAACAAAATACTCTGTCAATAAATTTGTCACTATTTTAAATGAAAGGAAGATTTAAAGTGAAAATTCGATATGAATAGAGGATACAAATCATGTTATAATAGAAATCTTAACGTACAATAACAAAACAGCAAATTTATAGCTTTTTACCTTCATTTTCTTTGACTCCACTGACTTTTCTCTCAGTTTTTTCTCTTGCTTGGAGGCAAGTGTTGTGAAGATTGCTCGTGCATCATTTATATGCTTCACAAACTATTATTGTAACAAATATCTTAACAATTCCAATAAAAGCTCTATTGGACAACCTATCATTGCTTTTGTAATCGAATTTACTAATTCAACTATGTTTGAAATCATTGTAGAAAATCTGTTGTTTGTCATGTAAGCCCTCGACCATTTCTCATAACCAATATCTTTCTGCAAAAAGAAGATTCAAAATATTAATAGAAAAAGTGACTTTCTGTCATGTTTTAGACTCACTTTTAACAAGAAGTATCAATACATACAAACTTTTAAAGAACTATTAACAAAAAAGTAGCATTCTGTCACTCTTTGGTTGAAAAATGACAAGATGTCACTTTTTGTTTAAATTCACTTTTAATAAAAAGTATCAATACATACAAATTTTTCAAACAAAAAGTGACATAAGATATGTCATTATTAACAAAAAAGTGACATTATGTCACCCTTTTGTCAAGAAGTGACATCAATTATTATAGAAGTTAACAATGAGAGCATGCTAAATGTGATTGAATCCTTGTATTGATTTCATCAAGTTGTTTCATAAGGAATTCAAAATCAGTCTTAGGATATGCTCTTACAGTCCTATTGAAATGTTCTGAAATATTCTTCCCCCATTTTTTCCCACCAAAAGATGACTTCAAGTTCTTTAGTAAGTGATAGGAACATAAACGTGCATTACATTCTCATACACTTTGTGAATTGCATTTTTATGCTTGCATGTCCATTTGAGATTATACACAATCCATCTCGCTCACCATATGCTTCTTTTAACATACTTAAGAACCACTCCCATGAATCATTGGTTTCTAGATCACCAACTCCAAATGCTAATATGAAGATATTGTTGTTGGCATATTGCGTACATGCAGTAAAAACTTTCCGCTATAATTGCCTTTTAAGAATGTGGCATCTATTGCTATAACTGTTCTACAATACTTCCACCCTTGAATAGGTGCTCCTAATGCCATGAAGAGGTACTTGAATTTGTTGTCCTGATATGTCTTAATTTTTGTAATTGACCTAAGATTTGTTTGTTCTATCATGTGCAAGTATTCTGGAAGCTTTTCACATGACTCTGTGGGATCTCCTCTCACTAATTGCAATGTTTTCTCCTTAGATCTCCAAACTTTCTCATAACTCATTGATACTCCATATGTATTCATCGTGTCATTTATAATGTCTGTAGGAATGTATGTTATTTTTGTTACGATATATTTATACATGATGGATTCTCCTACTATTGAGCTGGTTGCTTGACGATGATCTACCAAAATGATGTTATTTGAGCATATATAATCATTTTTTATATACCTTACCTTGAATATATCGGTTCCACCAAGTCTTGAAGCTCTAAAATTCCATTTACACTTATCATCAATACACTTCAACACATATTCTTTCTTGTCCAACTTACTTACCTTGAATTGAAAGTTATTGTGTATCGCATATATCGAAATACTTCTCTTAATCAATGTCTTGTGCATAGTGACTACTAAAATGATATCACTTCCTCCTTCATTCTTCATTTCTCCAACTTCCGACATACTACTGTATACATCAATCGTAATTTCTTCCATACTAGGTAATTTTTGAGCGGATGTCACAGAATTATCAGTTACAGCTTCACAAAACTGCAATTGTAGCATATCATTTTTTCGTCATCAACAGCCTCCAAACATTGTATATTATTAACAAATTCAGCTTCATGACTTTTTGATACCGTTGTCACATCTACGCACAATGGAAAGCTTGCAAGATCTTTATCCTTTCTCTTCAACTCCAAATAAAATGTTAGTGAAATATCGTCTAATATCTCCATTAAAAGTAGGTTTTTCTTCACTCTATATTGTATTTTTATTCTCTGAGTTGATGCACTTAGTTTCATCACAAGACACATCATGCACTCAAGGTTGTTGTACGTGTAATCCATCGGGACAACAATTTCAATCATTTTGTCACTTGTGTCCATTTACCTCCATAACAAATGAAGATATTGATTTTATCCATACCTACAAAAATATTACAAAGAAAATGTGTGAGTTTTTTTTTTTTTTTTTTAATGACAGAGTAATATGCATCTAATTATTTGGCCAAAAGTCAAACACCATGCATGCATCAATATACTTGATTCGAAGTTTTCTTTTTCATGTCTATTACCAGAAAATAGGTCTTGAATATGTATCTTCATAATCCCGAAAATGCACACGAATGCATCTAATTATTTGGCCAAAAGTGATGCTGTGACTTTTTTCTGAAAAAAGTGATAGTATGTCAATTTTTCACATTTTCCTTCATCAAACACCATGCATGTACCAGAAAATAGAGTTTGAATATGTATCTTAATAATTTCAAAAATGCACATGAATGCATCTAGTTATTTGGCCAAAAGTGATGCTGTGACTTTTTCTGAAAAAAGCGACAGTATGTCAGTTTTTCACGTTCTCTTTTATCAAACACCATGCATGTACCAAAAAACAGGACTTGAATATGTATCTTAATAATTTTAAAAATGTACATGAATGCATCTACTTATTTGGTCAAAAGTGATACTGTGACTTTTCTGAAAAAAGTGACAGCATGTTAATTTTTCACATTCTTCTTCATCAAACACCATCATTGCATCAATGTACTTGATTCGAAATTTTTTTCATATCTATTACCATAAAAAGGGGCTTGAATATGTATCTTAATAATTTCAAAAATGCACACGAATGCATCTAGTTATTTGGCCAAAAGTAATGCTGTGACTTTTTCTGAAAAAAGTGTCAGCATGTCAATTTTTCACATTCTCCTTCATCCAACACCATGGATGCATCAATATACTTGATTCAAAGTTTTCTTTTTCAAATCTATTACCAGAAAAAAGGGCCAGAATATGTAACTTCATAATTCAAAAAATGCACACGAATGCATCTAGTTATTTGGCCAAAAGTGATTCTGTGACTTTTTCTAAGAAAAGTGACAGCATGTAAATTTTTCACATTCTCCTTCATCAAACATCATGCATGTACCAGAAAATAGGGCTTGGATATATATCTTAATAATTCAAAAAAATGCACATGAATGCATCTACTTATTTGGTCAAAAGTGATGCTGTGACTTTTTCTGAAAAGAGTAACAGTATATCAATTTTTCACATTCTCCTTCATCAAACACCATGTATGCATCAATATACTTGATTCAAAGTTTTCTTTTTCATATTTATTACTAGAAAACAGGGCTTGAATATGTATCTTAATAATTCTAAAAATGCACACGAATGCATATGTTATTTGGCCAAAAGTGATGCTATGACTTTTTCTGAGAAAAGTGATAGAATGTCCATTTTTCATATTCTCCTTTTATCAAACACCTTGTATGCATCATTTTAAGTGATTCAAAGCTAACTTTACATAGATATTACTAGAAAATAAGACTTGGATTGTTATGAGATAGTGGCTAAAGATATTCACATAAGTTCACAAGTGACCAAAATTCTACAGCAAATAGCCCACATTCACTTTGCCACTTTCACCAATTCATACGGTGCCACATTCACAGTAAATAGCCCACTTTTACAGTAAATAGCCTACATTTACGATCCCCAAACTGTGCCACTTTCACCAAAATTCACAAGTGACCAAAACATATTCACATAACCTCACAATAGTTATTTTTGCTTCTATTTCGATCATTCATCGTAGGTTAACAAAATTGTGGAAGTATTTAGAAAATGATTCAAAAACATAAAAAAAAAAAAATGCGTGTCTCGATCTTTTTTTAGAGATTTAAATGTTGAAGTAGCTTGATCTTTCTTCGAAGCTTTGAATAATGAACGAAATTGTGGAAGTTTACCTCTTTCTCCTTCCAATTTTCCCTCGGCTTTTCCAGTTTTGAGGCTCGTTCTTTTCTTTTGGTAGCATGGTTTTAGGTTTGAACGTAGTTTTTACGTTAAAATATGGGTAATTACTATTTAATCCCACTTTATCGTGATTTTTCAAAACAATCCCAAAATATAGGATATTTGTGTAAGTAACCCTATATTCAACCTCCACTAATTGGAAATATTAGTTCTCAGCTATAAAAATAAAAAATAAAAAATAAATGTTTTGTTTTCAGTTTTTGTAACAAGTTTCGAGTTAAGGCCTATACGATATAATATCTTCTTCTTATAAGTTACAATATATAGTTTCAATTTCTTCGTTATTTTTCATCAAAGTTCTTTTATTTCATAGATTTGAGGTCTAATCATTTTAACTGTTCATGGCCAATTTTCTTTTAGATCATTAATAAAGGGACAATCGTTTACATGCACCTTACAGGGCTATTCTGGCAGCATTATATGGTGCCTTTTTGTGTTTTTCGCCAAGAACTAATGAAAAATGGCCAGGTGAAATTCTGTAAAAAATCTGTGAAGCTTTACTTGTACATATAGCATCCCTCTTTTATAAAGTACTTGAAAACCCTTTTGATAACTTTTTATTATATATTTTGTAAATTTGGGAAAATGATGAAATGTAAAACACTGAATTAGGAAATGAACAGAAATGATTGAAGAGAAATTCTCATTCTATATTCATCAACTTACTGAAAAATTAAATTATACACAGGAGGCACCTAACGTTATATACACATAGAGGAGACAAAAGGAATATTCCAACCTAACCAACTCTATACATGCAGCAAAAAAAATTAAATTATACACAGGAGGCACCTAACGTTATATACACATAGAGGAGACAAAAGGAATATTCCAATCTAACCAACTCTATACATGCAGCAAAAGAAAAAATTACACATCACATTATTCTATTATAATTGCAGTAGATAGCTAGTCTTGTGTATCAAAAATTGTTTTTTGCATATCTGGACTTAGATGGGCAGCTGCTGGTGAAAATGGGCAACATGACAGATTTGTTACTGATGCTGTGTATCTGTTGGGCTCGATGGGCTTGATGGATTTCTTATTCTGCAAGAGCCCTCCGCAAGATGGAGAATAGATGTTAACTATTCCCATCTTGGACATATGAGCAAAGAGAAGAGAGGAAGGTAAAGCTTTGGTAAGCAAGTCTGCAAGTTGAAATTGTGTTCTAACATGTTTAGTGATGATAAAGCCTTCTTGAATTTTATCTCATACAAGATAACAGTCCAATTCAATGTGTTTTGTGCGTTCATGAAACACCGGGTTGGCTGCAATATGTAAGGCAGCTTGGTTGTCGCAATGTAACACGATTGGTTGAATATGAGGAATCTGGAGATCAAGAAGTAGATATTTTAGCCAAGTGATCTCACAACAAGTGCTAGCTATGGCTCTGTACTCGGCTTCTGTAGATGATCGAGATACAATGGTTTGTTTCTTTGAGCGTCGTGAGATTAAGGATTGTCCTAGGAGAATGCAATAACCTGTCACTGATCTTCTAGAGTCAGGACATGAGGCCCAACTAGAATCACAGAAGGCTTGTAAAGTCAGTGAAGATGAAGAGGGAAATAAAATCCCTTGGCCAAGAGCATTCTTCAAATAGCGCAAAATGTTGTTCGCAGCTTGAAGATGTGGAAGCCTTGGTGAATCCATGAATTGACTCAAGTTGTGGACAGGCTTGTAAAGCATGAATAGAGTCCATAGAAGTACTTGCCACGATAATGTCATCTACATAAACTAAGAGAGCAGTGAATGTAGAGTCTTTAATTTGAGTGAAGAGGCTATAATCTGCCTTTGATTGAACAAAACCAAACTGAATCAATAGTCTGGAAAATTTTGCATACCATTGTCTCGAGGCTTGTTTCAAGCCATAAAGACTTTTATTCAACCTGCAAACTTGTTTTTGTTCCCCTTTAGCATAGCCTGGTGGTCTCTTCATATACACTTCCTCATCTAAATTGCCATGGAGAAAGGCATTGTTAACATTGAATTGATACAAATGCCACCCCTTAATGGCTGCAATGGCCAAAAGAGATCTAATGGTAACCAACTTAGCTACGGAGGAAAATGTTCCATGATAATCTATTCCTTCTTGTTGTGTAAATCCATTAGCTACCAACCTCGCTTTATATCTCTCGACACTACCATCAGCATGATATTTGATTTTGTAAACCCACCTACAACCCACTGCCTCCTTGCCAGGCGATAAATCAGTGAGTGTCCAAGTGTTATTGATTTCAAGAGCCATCAACTCATTATCCATAGCTTTAACCCAATAGGGACTCCTTACAGCTTCACTGTAGCTAACAGGTTCAACATGAGTAGAAATAGATGAAGTAAACGCTGTGTAACTAGGAGACAATCTATGATATGAAAGTGTATGTGAAAGTGGAAAGATAGTGCCTGAAGTTTGTCCCTTGACCCTTGACAGTGAAAGAGAAGAAGTGGTGGAAGTGGCTCGTACAAGTTCTGTAGCAACAGCTTGCTTGCAATGAAAATCTTGTAAATATTGAGGAGCATTTCTAGTCCTACATGATCTGCGAAGAGATGGTTCAACAAGCCTAATAAGTGAAGATTCTGTTTGGGGAGAAGATGTAGGACTGGAGTGAGAAATGGGGAAATCGGATGAGTGAGGTGCAGGGGAATCGGTTGAGTGAATTATGGGAGATTGAGTGGAGGTAATAGAAGTAGGTGGAGGAAGAGAAAATGAAGAATTGTCTGGTATAGGATTTGTGATAACATGTTGATTAGGGAAAGATTGATGTGAAGAAATAGGTGTAGAAGACTTAAGAGGAAACACTGTTTCATGAAAAATGACATTGCGAAAGATAAAGATGGTGTGAGATTGTAAATCAAGTCACTTGTAACCTTGGACGCCGAAAGGATAACCAATAAAAATGGAAGGTCTGCTCCTAGGATCGAATTTCTTGCGGCCTTGTGAGAAAGTGGAAGCAAAAGCTAAACAACCAAACACTTTCATGTGGTTGTATTGAGGCTTGACGCCAAACAAAATTTCAAAAGGGCTCTTGTTGTGCAATAATGGAGTAGGAGTGCGATTTATGATGTAAGTAGCTGTGAGGATACATTCTGACCAAAATTTGACAGCAACACCAGATTGGAATGATAAGGCTCGTGCTATATTAAGCAAATGCTGATTTTTCCTTTCAGCGACTTCATTTTGTTGTGGGGTTTCGACACACGTTTTTTGATGAATGATTCCCTTTTGGGAGTAAAAATCATTAAGGTAAAACTCTGTTCCATTGTCACTTCGAAGTATTTTTATTCTGGTTCCAAACTGATTTTCAACTAGGTTGGTAAAAGACACAAGGCATTTCTTAGTATCTGATTTGTGTTTGAGCATGTATACTCATGTACTACGTGACAAGTCATCAATGATGGATAAGAAATCTGAAGAACCATCATGTGAAGTGACAGAATAGGGTCCGCACAAGTCACAGTGAATTAATTCAAACAAATTAATTGATTTGTGCTCACTTAAGGAAAAAGAAGATTTGTGTTGCTTAGCCAAATAACAGATGGAGCAAGAAAGAGAAGTTTGTGACTTCAAGTTTAAAGATGCAGTTACAAACGGGTCTTTTATAAGCCTGAGTCTAGCATCTGAAATATGGCCTAAGCGATAGTGCCATAACTCATGCTCAGTAAGTTTGTTGATTACAAAAGCTGAAGAAAAATTTAAATTGCAAGAAAGTCGATAGACGGCATGTTGGAGAGCTTTAGGGGAGATCTCGTCAGGCTACAGGTAGTACAAGCCACGCTCCATCCTACCCTTCCCAATCGTTGTCCACGATGCAAGGTCCTAAATAAAACAACAATCAGAGAAAAATATCAAACAACAGTGAAGTTGGTCAGCAAGTTTCTTGGCTGAAAGCACATTGAAACTAAATGAGGGTAGGCATAAAACATCTCGTAAGGTGATGGAGTCAGTGACTTGAACATCACCTATATGGGTAACTGAAGAAATGCCACCATTAGGTAATATAACAGAATATGATACCTTGGTGGGAGGAGTGGTGTAGTGAGAAGGATTACAGATCATATGATCTGTAGCCCCAGTATCTATTATCCAAATGAGGGAGTGTGCAATTGAAGAATGAAAATTAGGAACAACTAAACAATGATTAATACCAGACATAGGAGTGGATTGAGAGTTAGAAGAACTAGTTGGAAGCAGAGATTGAATCTAGTTAGCCACATGTGAAGTTGTAGGAGAGTCCTTGTGTTTGAGCAAAGCCATGAGGTCATTGTATTGATCTTTGGTCAAAGAAACGCTATCACAATTATCCTCCCCATTAATGTCCATGCTCTGAACAGAAACATGATTAGCAAATTTTCCAGTTCCCTTAGACTTGTTGTGCATTTTGTAACTCGCTGGGTAGCCATGTAACTTATAACATCTGTCTACCATGTGTCCTGTCATATGGCAATGGCTGCAAATTGGTGCCTCTGCATTACCAGCTTTAAAACACTTTTCAAAATGATGACCAGGGATTTTACAAAATTTGCAGTATGGCCTCTCCTTATTGGGACCAGTATTTTGTGGGTTTGAGGTTTAAAATTGGGATTGGTGTTT
Source organism: Olea europaea var. sylvestris (assembly GCF_002742605.1). Lineage (NCBI taxonomy): Eukaryota > Viridiplantae > Streptophyta > Magnoliopsida > Lamiales > Oleaceae > Olea > Olea europaea. The sequence continues at coordinate 245,601 of NW_019238830.1, forward strand.
CTAGTGTAAAAGGCAACAGAGTCAGAACCAACAGGAATGGAGGTAATTTGTCGTTGCCTTTCCTGCTGTTGAACATATGAGAAGACTTTATTGACATGGGGAAGTGGCTCAATAAGCATGATTTGGTCTCAGGTATGTTCATATACATCATTTAGGCCCATCAAAAATTGAAAAGTGTAGTCTCTATGATATATATCAACCAATACCTTAAGCTTTCCACAATGACAATCTGGAATTGGGTCATAAACAGCAAGTTCATCCCAAATTCCTTTTAGTTTACCATAATAAACACTAACATAATCTCCCTCTTGAGACAAATTTACCAGTGCCCTTTTGAGTTGGTAAATACGTGGAGCATTCTGCAGAGAAAAGCGTTCAGCCAATTCATTCCAAATCTCAAAGGCATCATCCATGAAGGCAACACTAGACCGAAGTTCTGGACTGATAGCATTATGAATCCAAGAAATTATCATGTCATTGCACCTTGCCCAAGCTTCAAACAGATCATCTGTCGAATTGAGAGGTTTGGAAATTTTTCCATTGATGAAGCCAAGCTTGTTCTTGGCTCTAAGGGCACGCTGCATCGAGCGTGACTAGGTTTCATAATTGTTTGTAGTTAACAAATCACAAACAAGATTTTCTCCTGGGTTATCTGATGTTTCAAGGCGAAAAGGATTAAGTGGGTCTGCAAAATTGGTATGTTGGTTGTCTTTGATTGAAGGGGAGAAGATGTATTCTCGAGAGGAGTCTCAATAGTAGGTGAAGATGTATTCTCAAGAGCCGTCATAAAAGCTCTGATACCATGTAAATTTGGGAAAATAATGAAATGTAAAACACTGAATTAGGAAATGAACAAAAATGATTGAAGAGAAATTCTCATTCTATATTCATCAACTTACTGAAAAATTAAATTATACACAAGAGGCACCTAACGTTATATACACATAGAGGAGACAAAAGGAATATTCCAACCTAACCAACTTTATACATGCAGCAAAAGAAAAAATTACACATCACATTATTCTGTTATAATTGCAGTAGATAGCTAGTCTTGTGTATCAAAAATTGTCATTTGCATATCTGGACTCAGATGGGCAGCTGCTGGTGAAAATGAGCCACATGACAGATTTGTTACTAATGCTGTGTATCTGTTGGGCTTGATGGATTTCTTATTCTGCAAGATATTTTAAGCTAGTTATTGACTTACAGTTGTTAATTTGTTGTTAGAACTTCAATTTTATTTATTTATTTTTGTTCTTTTTAAAGCAATATTTAGTAGAATATGACGATTTACGATCCGATTTACAAGACCCTCCACCTATTCGATTCAACATACGATTTTGATAACCTGTACCATTCTGTACTCAAAGCCCACGTATTTATCAGCCATATGGCAATTGACACATCCGATATGCCTTTCGATTATTGTGGATTTTCATCATATAACTCCGATGTGCAAAAATTGGACAGTCGTGAAAGAATTCATCCAAAGATGAGGCAACTCTGATTCATCCTTCATAAACTACCATAATTCTATGTTATTCATAAGCTGCCAGTAATTTTTAGCAATGCTAACTTGATCTCCACAATAAAAATCTACATTTGTCTTAACATTAATCATCCTTCTCATAGGAGG
>NW_019238830.1:247271-294004 GCF_002742605.1 Olea europaea var. sylvestris
TTGCTCCTAATCAAAAGAGCCTTCCTCCATCCCCCTCGGTCACTCTTTCCGGTGGCAAAACTTCATCGTCCCGAGGAAGTGAAATCCTTCTCACTGAAGCTAGGCATTGTGGCAGTGGGCATCAAGTGGTTGAGACGGAATCATGGCAGCCAATGAGGTCACAGGAATTGGTCGTTGGTGGTGAGCCGCTACTGGATTGCATTGTCGAGTTGCAGAAGATGTGGAAGACACAGCCACGCGTTCACACTGAGGACACATGGTGAGGGTAGTAGGAGGAGATATATTCATGTAAAACTGTGGGGAAAGTTTCAGTGCTCTCAGCTCGTTCACCTCCTTCGTCAATCGCCTGTTTTCCGCTGTCAGATTTTCGCAGCAACGCCTCAGATACTCGCAATCTACCTCCGTTTGCTTCAACTTTGTCCTGCATCATTTTCAAATTGAATGTCATTCAATAATCACTCAAGAACATTACGTAAATGATGAACAATTACACAGAAAATGTGTATATGCTTCTCTGCCTCAACAAAACATAAAATTTTCGGTTAATGTTAGTCAGAATGAATGCAGTTAATGATTGGGTGATGCTACATGTATACTTTCCGTGTGAATGATGTTTTACACCCCCTTATATGGAGGGAGGCCCGCATATAATCTATTATGCATGAGCCCCCTCCATGTGAGGGGTATAACCCATTATGTACACAAAAAGTGTACAAGTAGACCAATCCTTAATAATTCAGGCAAACATCGTTGTAATGGATAATTCTAGGTTGTGCATATGTTTCTATGTTCGAGACCAAACATGCAATTTAGTAATTTTTTTAAAATTGTCCTAAAAAACAGCTCAAATTACTTTGATTTCTAATGAATGCATTGACCATTTCTTCAACATCTAGCGCAAGAGAAGTCATAGTACTGAGACCTGGTGACCTATAAAACGACTAGGCATTTCAAAAGTGATCGACACTCGTGCATGAATTACACGATTTATCTGTTGGGCTTGATGGATTTCTTATTCTGCAAGATATTTTAAGCTAGTTATTGACTTACAGTTGTTAATTTGTTGTTAGAACTTCAATTTTATTTATTTATTTTTGTTCTTTTTAAAGCAATATTTAGTAGAATATGACGATTTACGATCCGATTTACAAGACCCTCCACCTATTCGATTCAACATACGATTTTGATAACCTGTACCATTCTGTACTCAAAGCCCACGTATTTATCAGCCATATGGCAATTGACACATCCGATATGCCTTTCGATTATTGTGGATTTTCATCATATAACTCCGATGTGCAAAAATTGGACAGTCGTGAAAGAATTCATCCAAAGATGAGGCAACTCTGATTCATCCTTCATAAACTACCATAATTCTATGTTATTCATAAGCTTCACGGTATTTGAAAGCCTCGGTTAATAATAACATAGGATTTCAAATGCAAAACCACCAAAGCACAAAGTACATAATGCAAAACATTTCGATCTTAATCAACCCCCAACAAATTTTGTGTCCACATAGATCTTTTTCGCCACTCTCTCGTGTGTGCTCTTATTGATAATACATAATTATTGAAAGCCATGAATCCTTTTTCGCTACTCCATTCGAGAAGGCCCTAACTAATCTTGTACAATTATCGGGGAGCCATGGCCTAACATTCGTTGAATGACAATACTACCCTCGATAAAGCCCCAAAAATGACTAACCTTGCCCTTCTGTTCTGAAACCACACCTCCACTTGTCTTGGTCTCAAATTTAGCTGATTCGCCAAAGTCAATTTTTGCTTCTGCAAACACACAAGCACACAGTAGCATGAAAAGCATTACCTATTAATAAAACACCCTTGACCCACCAAAAAAATTTCGAAAATGCCACTCACCGGAGTGAGAGTGTTCTGTTCGTTGAAAGTCTCTTCAAGCACCGCTCCTTGTTCTTTAGTCAGCCGGAGTTTCTTCCTCCCCGTGGCGTCGCCACCGTCCTCATCCACCTCCATAGAACTCGAGGCCCTCTCCGCCTCATTCTCTTCTCTCTCACTCCTTTTCTCACTCAAACTTGAGACTGTACTGTTTGGAGATGAAACCATCACTTCTTCCTCAAGGTCTGTTACAGTTATCGGTTTATTCATGTCAATCCCCCGGAGAAACGATCTCCCCTCAACATGCCGATCTAAAATAAAAGATTAATTTTTCAAAAAAACGTTAGATTTGATTTACATGCACAAGATATGATTCTGTAAACCGACTCATAATCTGAAAGAAATCCAGCATAAGCAGATTTACTAAAAAAGAATATATAAAAAATGGAAAAAAAAAAATAATAATAAAGTAATGAACCATTCCAATCAGTATTTACCCGCAGATAATTGAAACGGATCAGCGGTTGGAGACTTCTGATTCTGCCGCTGCATGAAAGGCAAAGGAGATTGCAACAGGCTCAATGGAAACGGTGGTTGTGGTGGTGGTGGAGGAGCCAGCGGCGGTGGCGGTGGATTAACATTCTCTGGGCATCTCAAACTCAAACTCAAACTCAAACTCAACCGTAAATCATCACATTTCTGAGACATCTTTAACCCTCTTCTCTATTTCTATCCTCTACCAGGTTTCATTGCTCCTAATCAAAAGAGCCTTCCTCCATCCCCCTCGGTCACTCTTTCCGGTGGCAAAACTTCATCGTCCCGAGGAAGTGAAATCCTTCTCACTGAAGCTAGGCATTGTGGCAGTGGGCATCAAGTGGTTGAGACGGAATCATGGCAGCCAATGAGGTCACAGGAATTGGTCGTTGGTGGTGAGCCGCTACTGGATTGCATTGTCGAGTTGCAGAAGATGTGGAAGACACAGCCACGCGTTCACACTGAGGACACATGGTGAGGGTAGTAGGAGGAGATATATTCATGTAAAACTGTGGGGAAAGTTTCAGTGCTCTCAGCTCGTTCACCTCCTTCGTCAATCGCCTGTTTTCCGCTGTCAGATTTTCGCAGCAACGCCTCAGATACTCGCAATCTACCTCCGTTTGCTTCAACTTTGTCCTGCATCATTTTCAAATTGAATGTCATTCAATAATCACTCAAGAACATTACGTAAATGATGAACAATTACACAGAAAATGTGTATATGCTTCTCTGCCTCAACAAAACATAAAATTTTCGGTTAATGTTAGTCAGAATGAATGCAGTTAATGATTGGGTGATGCTACATGTATACTTTCCGTGTGCATGATGTTTTACACCCCCTTATATGGAGGGAGGCCCGCATATAATCTATTATGCATGAGCCCCCTCCATGTGAGGGGTATAACCCATTATGTACACAAAAAGTGTACAAGTAGACCAATCCTTAATAATTCAGGCAAACATCGTTGTAATGGATAATTCTAGGTTGTGCATATGTTTCTATGTTCGAGACCAAACATGCAATTTAGTAATTTTTTTAAAATTGTCCTAAAAAACAGCTCAAATTACTTTGATTTCTAATAATGCATTGACCATTTCTTCAACATCTAGCGCAAGACAAGTCATAGTACTGAGACCTGGTGACCTATAAAACGACTAGGCATTTCAAAAGTGATCGACACTCGTGCATGAATTACACGATTAATTGCTATGACATTGTTTGTTTTGTCGTTCTACCAAAGACGTCATCTATTTTTGAACTTTTTGGAAATCAATAAAGCGTCACCAAGCACGTTTTTATGGTGAACTACCAAGATAGGCCACCACGGTATTTGAAAGCCTCGGTTAATAATAATATAGGATTTCAAATGCAAAACCACCAAAGCACAAAGTACATAATGCAAAACATTTCGATCTTAATCAACCCCCAACAAATTTTGTGTCCACATAGATCTTTTTCGCCACTCTCTCGTGTGTGCTCTTATTGATAATACATAATTATTGAAAGCCATGAATCCTTTTTCGCTACTCCATTCGAGAAGGCCCTAACTAATCTTGTACAATTATCGGGGAGCCATGGCCTAACATTCGGTGAATGACAATAATACCCTCGATAAAGCCCCAAAAATGACTAACCTTGCCCTTCTGTTCTGAAACCACACCTCCACCTGTCTTGGTCTCAAATTTAGCTGATTCGCTAAAGTCAATTTTTGCTTCTGCAAACACACAAGCACACATTAGCATGAAAAGCATTACCTATTAATAAAACACCCTTGACCCACCAAAAAATTTTCGAAAATGCCACTCACCGGAGTGAGAGTGTTCTGTTCGTTGAAAGTCTCTTCAAGCACCGCTCCTTGTTCTTTAGTCAGCCGGAGTTTCTTCCTCCCCGTGGCGTCGCCACCGTCCTCATCCACCTCCATAGAACTCGAGGCCCTCTCCGCCTCATTCTCTTCTCTCTCACTCCTTTTCTCACTCAAACTTGAGACTGTACTGTTTGGAGATGAAACCATCACTTCTTCCTCAAGGTCTGTTAGAGTTATCGGTTTATTCATGTCAATCCCCCGGAGAAACGATCTCCCCTCAACATGCCGATCTAAAATAGAAGATTAATTTTTCAAAAAAACGTTAGATTTGATTTACATGCACAAGATATGATTCTGTAAACCGACTCATAATCTGAAAGAAATCCAGCATAAGCAGATTTACTAAAAAAGAATATATAAAAAATGGAAAAAAAAAAATAATAATAAAGTAATGAACCATTCCAATCAGTATTTACCCGCAGATAATTGAAACGGATCAGCGGTTGGAGACTTCTGATTCTGCCGCTGCATGAAAGGCAAAGGAGATTGCAACAGGCTCAATGGAAACGGTGGTTGTGGTGGTGGTGGAGGAGCCAGCGGCGGTGGCGGTGGATTAACATTCTCTGGGCATCTCAAACTCAAACTCAAACTCAAACTCAACCGTAAATCATCACATTTCTGAGACATCTTTAACCCTCTTCTCTATTTCTAGAGCTATACATGTAGGTCAGGTCCAGATGAAGAAAAGAAACAGTGAAATGGGTTCGGTTGGTCTAGTCTTTAACAGCTTTATAGAGCAATACAATATATAGATACAGTATAAGGAGGTATAGATACAGGACAGATATTCAATGATGGTAGTGTCAGAGATGGAGCGATTAATTGGGTGGATCATTTGATGAGATTTAGCTTTCACACTTGATTTCCTTTTGCATTTGCACGCCCATTTTCGCTAAACCAACAGGGGACACTTACTGCAATACTGCCTTTTGTAACTGAGACATTAAGGACCTGTTTGCTACCTCAAAACTTAATTAAATATTCCAATTTATTTTTTTTCATTTTTAATAAGTAAATGTAAATAAGAAAACAAAACCCGAAATGAGTATAATATTTGGGTCTCGAATGGCAGGGGACAGGTAGGGTCACCTCAGTCCTGCCCTACCATTGTCCTAACAATTTTTTTTTTTTTTTTTGATACTATAAAATAATCATGTCTAATAAGCTAAAAAAATGAATTTATATTTGATGATATTTATAAGCTGTGAATCTTACGAATGCTGTGAATGAAAATTGATAGTAGATGTAGATCCCACAAAATATTTAAATAATAATATGTATAATTTAAGTTGTATTACACATGTACTAACAAAATAATTTTAAAATCAACTTGAGTTTCAACGACGGCCTTACAAAACAATATTCCCGTTTGGCCCCCATTTTGTGGAATAGTATTTTTTGAAAAATGAATGGTTGAAAAAAAAAAAGGAAAATTTTTCATGTACGTGTAATATTATTTTATGGAAGATTATGTGGTTGAAAATGGGAAAGAGAGAAATGAAATGTAATTTAATGAGGGCCAAACGGGTGCTTATTAAAATCAAACCATTCTTAACTAATTCCATAGTTTGATTTAAAAAATTAAATATCAATCCAACTATAAATTGAAATCTAAAAACTCAACTTATATTTGGTTTAACTAAAAATCTGATAAAAATTAAAGTTAATAATTGATTTTAATTGCACATTTTATGAGCTATGTAACTTTTATCAATTTAACATAAATCTAATTTTTGGTAGAACCAAACAAGAGCTTAAAATCTCCAAAAATAAAAATAAAAAATAACACTAGACGTTCCACGAAAAACAGGTGGGTTTCATGCTAAAATTTTCTTCACCATCAATTTTAATCTTTGACCATTAACCTTAATCGAATCGATGTCTGAATACATAATTTAAATGTTGCATTTTATGTTCCACGGTATTTGAAAGCCTCGGTTAATAATAATATAGGATTTCAAATGCAAAACCACCAAAGCACAAAGTACATAATGCAAAACATTCCGATCTTAATCAACCCCCAACAAATGTTGTGTCCACATAGATCTTTTTTGCCACTCTCTTCGTGTGTGCTCTTATTGATAATACATAATTATTGAAAGCCATGAATCCTTTTTCGCTACTCCATTCGAGAAGGCCCTAACTAATCTTGTACAATTATCGGGGAGCCATGGCCTAACATTCGGTGAATGACAATAATACCCTCGATAAAGCCCCAAAAATGACTAACCTTGCCCTTCTGTTCTGAAACCACACCTCCACCTGTCTTGGTCTCAAATTTAGCTGATTCGCTAAAGTCAATTTTTGCTTCTGCAAACACACAAGCACACATTAGCATGAAAAGCATTACCTATTAATAAAACACCCTTGACCCACCAAAAAATTTTCGAAAATGCCACTCACCGGAGTGAGAGTGTTCTGTTCGTTGAAAGTCTCTTCAAGCACCGCTCCTTGTTCTTTAGTCAGCCGGAGTTTCTTCCTCCCCGTGGCGTCGCCACCGTCCTCATCCACCTCCATAGAACTCGAGGCCCTCTCCGCCTCATTCTCTTCTCTCTCACTCCTTTTCTCACTCAAACTTGAGACTGTACTGTTTGGAGATGAAACCATCACTTCTTCCTCAAGGTCTGTTAGAGTTATCGGTTTATTCATGTCAATCCCCCGGAGAAACGATCTCCCCTCAACATGCCGATCTAAAATAGAAGATTAATTTTTCAAAAAAACGTTAGATTTGATTTACATGCACAAGATATGATTCTGTAAACCGACTCATAATCTGAAAGAAATCCAGCATAAGCAGATTTACTAAAAAAGAATATATAAAAAATGGAAAAAAAAATAATAATAAAGTAATGAACCATTCCAATCAGTATTTACCAGCAGATAATTGAAACGGATCAGCGGTTGAAGACTTCTGATTCTGCCGCTGCATGAAAGGCAAAGGAGATTGCAACAGGCTCAATGGAAACGGTGGTTGTGGTGGTGGTGGAGGAGCCAGCGGCGGTGGCGGTGGATTAACATTCTCTGGGCATCTCAAACTCAAACTCAAACTCAAACTCAACCGTAAATCATCACATTTCTGAGACATCTTTAACCCTCTTCTCTATTTCTAGAGCTATACATGTAGGTCAGGTCCAGATGAAGAAAAGAAACAGTGAAATGGGTTCGGTTGGTCTAGTCTTTAACAGCTTTATAGAGCAATACAATATATAGATACAGTATAAGGAGGTATAGATACAGGACAGATATTCAATGATGGTAGTGTCAGAGATGGAGCTATTAATTGGGTGGATCATTTGATGAGATTTAGCTTTCACACTTGATTTCCTTTTGCATTTGCACGCCCATTTTCGCTAAACCAACAGGGGACACTTACTGCAATACTGCCTTTTGTAACTGAGACATTAAGGACCTGTTTGCTACCTCAAAACTTAATTAAATATTCCAATTTATTTTTTTTCATTTTTAATAAGTAAATGTAAATAAGAAAACAAAACCCGAAATGAGTATAATATTTGGGTCTCGAATGGCAGGGGACAGGTAGGGTCACCCCAGTCCTCAATTTAATGAGATATGTAACTTTTATCAATTTAACATAAATCTAATTTTTGGTAGAACCAAACAAGAGCTTAAAATCTCCAAAAATAAAAATAAAAAATAACACTAGACGTTCCACGAAAAACAGGTGGGTTTCATGCTAAAATTTTCTTCACCATCAATTTTAATCTTTGACCATTAACCTTAATCGAATCGATGTCTGAATACATAATTTAAATGTTGCATTTTATGTTCTATAAAGTTGAACCAAACACGGCAGAGCTTGAGTTAAGTCAAATCTTGCTTTCTCCGTTCAACCGTAACTCCTTATTGAAAAGGAACTTTAATTTACCGTTGACCATTGACTGGGGTGGTATGATTTTCTCGTGAAAGCCATTGTGTTAATAATACGCGCCTGAATCCACGTGAACCCGTCACGTACTTATAAAACGGTATGGCAGGTAGCGTGTGACGCACGTGGACTTGGCTATAAAAAATTCCAAGGTTTTTTCTTTATTTTTGTTCCTAGTGCTAATTAATTAATCAGACCATTAATTTGAGTACCTCAAATTAATTAGGCGTAACTGATTATGTTGAAAAATATGTTAACATTTCATTGAAAAGCAACTTCTTAAATATTTCTGACTTTTCAAAAGATCTGTCGAATAAACCCTTTGTGCTGTTACTTTAAAAGAGCAACTGCCATCAATGCACATTATATGTTAGTTAATAAATAGTTGCCGTAATTCATTTAATTGACCATACATTTAATTTAACATTACATTAGCTAGGCTTTGATGTCTATTTAATGTTAAAATAAATATAAATTCTTTTGGTTTTTTGAGCAAAAATTGCAATTGCGGTCCCTAACCTTCATTTTGCACTAGCGAATGTCCCTAACCTTTTATAAATATGCACCTGAGGTCCATCTGGACGAAAACCATTCAAAACACTATCAGTTAACTGGTAAAATTTCTTAAACTATCTGTTACCGCGACGATTTTATTGAATGTTGATATCTTTCTGGACAGTGTTTTGGACCATGTTCTAGACGATTTTATTGGATGTTGATTCCTTAATTTTTCTGGTCAACTAACGGTGTTTTGGATGGTTTCCGTCCAGATGGACTTTAGGTGCATATTTATAAAAGATTAAACTTTTGCTAGTACAAAATGAAGCTTAGGGTTAAAGTTTGCAAAGATGAAAATATTAGAAACTGCTGTTGCAATTTTCCCTTTTTTAACAAAGCAGAAAGGGATACTAGAAATTGTTTCTTTTGTTAATAGAGTAAGGCAACATATTTCCTTTCATTATTTTCCACCATGCAAGACAGCTCATGCTTACATATGGGGCGAGTTCAGTGCAAGCTAATTCGTTTCCAAAATTTCTAGCTCAGCTTGCTCCTTGGTAGGGACTTCTTGCCAATTCTATTTAATGTTTTACTGAAAAATGCATTTTCATCTACTGTATAGGGCCGACAACAACTTGAACAAGATTTTCGTTGCTCAACTTGCCTGCAACAGCTTTATATCAAACACGTGCCAATCTAGCTTGATTAATGTTACGCCCCTAACTGAACCACTTTGGAACATCAGGCACACCACTCCCCAAAGCTATTCGAAGTGGTTCCGAAGTAATCCGACGACTCGATTCACTGAATCAGCCGAAGTGCCCTCTAATGCCGAAGCATTAGGCACTCCGAAGTGCTCTTTTAACAGATCCCTCCGCCGCCACTTTTAGAAAAATATCTATGTCAAGATCCTCTCTATCTCCAATGATTAATTGATGTGATGTCTCCATAGGTCTAGTTGATGTGACGTATCAACTTTACGTCAACTCAACTCAAAAGAATTAATTGTCTTCCCACTCTAGACGCCTATGAACGGACGCCTCACACCGTCAGATGCATACACGTGTTCCACATCCAACAGTGCTCTACATCTATAAATACCCAAGGTTTGGCAAGATACAAAGGTAATGAAATTCTCAACCTAACTCTCCACACTAAGAAATATATATTCTCATCCCCACTCTTACATAACTTGAGCACTGTTCCAATCACCCAACACTGACTTAACCATCGGCGTGTATGCGGTCGCCACTGCCCGTTGGTTCCGGTCGTATGCTTCTGACCGTGCATTATTGTGGTAAGGAGGATTACGTGGAGTAGCTATCTGTTGGCCATGTGAAGGGTCCAATTCGCGAGGTCAACAGATTGGCGCCGTCTGTGGGAAAACTTCCCGTCCAAAAGTTCTACATTTTCCACCAAAAAACCACCGAGAACCGTCGACTTACCCTAAAAAGGGCACGTTCTTGAAAAAGAACAAAGTCAACCTACAATCTAACTTCTTAACACCCTTGAGAAAGGAGCGGGCAAGATGAGTTCTAGTAATGAGGATGCAAATCCTGGGTTTAGAGACGCCTCTGAAGAAGAGGTGTTCCGAAACAATGTCACTCACCAGAGACCCCATCACCGGCGTCGCTGAGGTGAAAGAACAAACATGCTCACTGAAGGAATGGCTCAAATAGCTACAGGCATGAGAGATATTGCAGCTCAGAATATGGCGATGCGTGATTCTTCTTGCAGACTCGAGGTCATCAGGGCTTCCAGATGCCCCAAGGGTCTTACCCAGCGCAAAAAATTTCGGCATCTCATGGCCGAGGCCATGAGAGCCAGCTTAGGGAACACCCCCTCGAAAGAGAAATGGGTGTAGATGCCACATCTTATGCACAGGGGAGCTGACCAACAGAACCACAACTAGGAGAGAACTTCCCACCAGAATACGAACTAGAAAGATCAGTCAGTGTCTTCGACCGAATCGGGCAGAACCCTGGCGATAGGGCCCGTTCCGTGCAAAGATCGATTCGACAAGAATAGGAAGAACAAGCACCTCCTCCGCCTAGAAATAGGCGGGAGAGAAGGAACTTAGTCGATTGGGGCAATCGAAGGAGAGCACCTCCACAGAATGTGCAAAATGATTAAGGCTCCGAGGGGTCATATCGATCTTATAAAATTGATGATGATGATGATGACAACCTCCCTTTCTCAAAGGAGATCCGGAGCTTCCCAATGCCTCGAAATTTCATGCCCCCTAAAATCCCAAAGTATGAGGGAAAGGGGGGCCCAGAAAAGCACCTCACCAAGTACATGACATAGATGAGACTCAGAGGAGTCTTACCTGTATTGAAATGCAGGGCCTTCCATCTAACCATCGCAGGAGCCGCCGAAGTGTAGTACAGTAGACTATCTTCCCTGAGCATTAGGAGTTGGCCAGATTTGAAAAAAATATTTTTAAACCAGTACCTCTCACGAAGAGAGGGAGAGGCCCCAGTGCAACGCCTGTAAGAAATGAGGCAGGCCCCTGGAGAGACGCTGAAGAGCTACCTCATCAGGTTTATCGACGAAATCACATATTGTGAGCAAATCACTAATAGAGAGGCCCTTTCAGCTTTGAAAGGTGGCTTCAACATGAACACTTTATTCTGGAGGGATGTACATAGCAAGAATCCCACTACCTATGATGACCTGGTAGAAATGATGAGAGTGGAGATTGTCAATGAAGAGATGATTGACCACCGAAACCATACAGTGCAGGGACTCCCTCCACCTCAAGGGCAGGTAGGTCGAGGACCGGCAACACACCTTATCACCCAACAATGGACCCAAGCAGGACACACAATAGCTCCCACATTCGGACAAGTGTTGGCTTCTTCCATGCTAAATGTAGTGCTAGTATTGGCATACAAGAATGCCCCTGCCGAGGTGGGGCCATTTGGGGGTACGAACAGCAATCGAAAGAAGAAGAAGCGATCAAACAGACCCCTAGAAGGGGCGAGGTTCTGCATCTTTCACCAACTTTGCAGACATGACACCAGTAAATGCAGAGATATTCCTCGATCCTCAAACCGGAGCAACCCACGCTCATCAAGTCGGGGTGAAAATCCCCGCAGATCCACCTTCCTGAATAGGGAAGAAATATGATATAGAGACCAGTCACCCCGGAGGAGAGAATTCAGGAACAGAGGAAAATCCATGCATAGGGATCAGGCCCTATTTGATGGCCAAGTCATCAGGGAAATTGATACAATCATAGGAGGACCTCACATCGGAGGCAATACCAGGAACGCCCAGAGAAACTACATAAGGGAAGAGAAGGATTTACCAATGATTACCTACATTGTCAATCAAACCCAAGAGCCCAATAGGATGGCCTCAATCACTTTCTCTCAAGAAGATGCACAAGGAATTCATCACCCTCACTGTGATGCGTTAGTAGTGAGAGTCGTAATGGCTAGAAACGGACTCAAGCGCATGCTCGTCGACAATGGAAGCTCGGTGAATATACTGTTTGGATCCACCTTTGACAAAATGCAGATTGAACATGGGTTGATCCCCATGATCGACTCGCTATTCGAATTCACCGACGACAACAACGTCCCACGAGGGTGAATTACTCTTCCTATCAAGATGGGGTCAGCCCCCTAGTGGCCCACCGCTTCATGGAGTTCCTGGTGGTAGACCACGGATCAGCTTACCACGGAATATTGGGCCGACCCGCCTTGAAAGATCTTTGGGCAGTCAACTCCATCAATTACTTGTGCACGAAGTTCCCAACTGAGAATGAGATTACTACAGTTCGAGGCAATCAGATGGGCTCAAGAGCATGTTACCTCAACTCTCTACGAAAATCCAAGCCCCTCACTATTAATGTCATCATAATAGAAGTTGCCAATAAAGCCATGGACGTAGAAATGTTCGACACCTCTGAACAAGGGCATACCTCGGAACATGAGGAAGACGTGTACATGGTAGAGGCCCCTGAAGAAGGGCACTCTCTTGATGAGCTGAATCCTCGAATTATCGAGTCTAAACCAAATACAACCCCAATGGAAGAACTGAAAACTTTCTCCACCAATCCTGAGGACCCCATTCAAGTCTTACGAATTGGAAAGGCACTACCTCCCGAAGTGAAGGAAGAAATGATGAACTTCCTGAAAAGAAACCTGGACGTCTTCGCTTAGAAACACGAAGACATAGTGGGAATAGAACACAGGATCAGTTGCCACCACCTTAATATCAACCCCTCATGTACCCCACCCCGGCAGAAAAGACGAGCCCTCAACTCGAAGCTATATGAGGCACTCAAAGAAGAAGTCAACAAACTCAGTCGCAGCAGCTTTATTAGAGAAGCCATTTTTTTCAAAGTGAATTTCCAATCCAGTCCTCGTGAAGAAACCTAGCGGAAAATAGAAGGTGTGCGTGGACTACACAAATTTGAACAAAGCATGCCCTAAGGATAGTTTTCCTCTCCCAAGGATAGACCAGCTTGTGGACTCCACTGCTGGACATGAACTCTTGAGCTTTATGGATGTATACTCGGTACAACTAGATACCCATGTACCAACCTGATGAGAAATTCACATCGTTCATCACAGATAGAGGACTGTATTGCTATAAGATGGTATCCTTCAGTTGAAAAATGTCGAAGCCACATATCAGAGACTGGTCAACATGATATTCGTCTAACTCATTGGCAAAACCATGGAAGTCTATGTGGATGACATGCTAGTTAAAAGCCTCCAGGCGAAGGAACACGTAAGTCACCTCAAACACACCTTTCAGATTCTTAGAAAGTATAAAATGAAATTGAACCCTCTCAAATGTACCTTCGGGGTAGCTTCGAGTCAATTTTTGGAATATATTGTGAACCAGAGAGGGATCGAGGCAAATCCGGAAAAGATAAGGGCCTTACTAGAAATGAGGTCGTCTCAGAAACCAAAGGAGGTCCAAATCCTCAATGGCCGAATAGCCGCACTCATTCATTTCATCTTCAGGGCCATAGACAAAATCTTACCCTTCTTCATAGTCATGAAGTAGGGAAAGAAGTTCCAACGGACAGATGAGTGCGAGAAAGCCTTCCAGTGCTGAAAAAGCACTTAGGAGAGGCGTCCCTACTATCCAAACCTGAACCACTATTATTGTACTTAGCAGTCTCAGACGAAGCTGTCAGTGCGGTCCTTGTGAGAGAGGAAAATACGCATCAATTGTCGGTGTACTATATTAGCAAAGCGCTACTCCTAGCAAATGCACGCTACCCATATATGGAGAAGCTTGCACTCTCCCTTGTTACAGCGTCAAGGAAATCGAGGCCATACTTTCAGGCCCACTCAATTGAAGTTTTCACCAATTTCCCATTGAAACAAGTGTTGCAGAGAACAGACGCTTCGGGCCATTGTCTAAAATGGGCAATTGAGCTCAGGGAGTTCAACCTACTGTTCCGACCTCGAAATGCCATCAAGGGCCAGTCCTCGCAGATTTTGTGGCTGAGTTTGCCAAAACCCCAAAAATGGAGGCAACAATGGAATTAGCTGAGCCCCCAACATGAAACCTATTTGTGGACATATCATCAGGAAAGACTGGCTCCAGAGCAGGAGTCGTTTTGGAAAGCCCAGAGTGTCATAAGCTAAACTGTGTGGTCAGGTTCGACTTCAAAGCCTCGAACAATGCAAGGAATATGAGACCCTCCTAGTAGGCCTAAGACTAGTGAAAGAAATGCAGGTCAAAAGGCTCTTAGCAAGCAGTGACTCGCAGCTTATGGTGAGTCAGGTCAACGAAAAGTTCGTAGCCAAAGACTATGGCATGGCTGCGTATCTGAAATTGGTTCTGAACCTAGTCCCTCACTTCGAGAGATTCAAACTGATTCAAATCCCACGCCTTGAAAACATGCATGTTGATGCCCTGTCCAAGTTGGTCAGCAGCAGGGATTCGGAGCTGTTAAAAATTGTCCCAATTGAGCACCTATCGAAGCCCTCCATATCTGGAAGCGAAGAGATATTATGGATTGAAGGCACCCCACTTTGGATGCAACCCATTGTAACCTATCTCAAAGATCAATCACTGCCAGCCTCAAGAAGCGAGGTGAAGAAATTAAGAAGAAGGGTTGTTCACTTCGTTCTTTAGGATGATGTACTCTACAAAAGGGGCTTCGCCTCGCTACTTCTCCGACGTGTGGGAGGGGAAGTAGCCATGTATAAACTCAGGGAAATCCATGAGGAAGTCTATGGTAACCACTCCGGGAGAACGCCTCTGGCACACAAGGTACTTCGACAAAGCTACTTCTGGCCGACACTGAAAAGGGACTCTCACCAGTTTGTTCAAAAATGTGACAAGTGCCAGCACTTCTCAAACATTCAAAGGCATTCTTCTCAAAGCATCTCCATGGTCACCAATCTTTGGTCATTCGTCAAGTGGGGTATCGACTTTATTGGCCCACTTCCAAAATGAAGAGGGAGCGCAACTTTCGCCGTTGTTGCCATTGACTTTTTCACCAAGTGGGTTGAGGCTGAACCTCTGGCCAAGATCACCGAGGTGAATACTACAAAATTCGTCTGGAAAAACATCATTTATAGGTTCGACGTTTCCCACTCTTTAGTGTCTGACAACAGGATACAGTTCGAAAACAAAAAGATGTGAGACTTATGTGACGAGTTGGGGATAAGGAAGGATTTCTCAACGCCTCATCACTCCCAAGCAAATGGGCAAGTTGAGGCAGTGAACAAAACTATTAAGCATACCCTGAAAAGGAAGCTTGATGCCTCGAAAGGGATATGGGTCGATGAGCTTCCCCATGTCCTCTAGGCCATTCGGACAACTAGCCGAACCAGAACAGGTGAAACACCCTTCTCCATGACCTACGGAGCCGAAGCCATGAGTCGGGTCGAGGTGGGATTCCCCTTTCATCGTCAATTACGTTTCAATGAGATCGACAACGATGAAGCTCGATTGTGCGAACTCCACCTCCTTGAAAAAATTAGGGATTCCTCCCAAATAAAATTGGCCAAGTATCAAAGAAGATGACCCGCTATAACAACTCCAAAGTCAAAAATCGAACTTTTCGTTTGGGGAACCTCGTCCTCAGAAGGGTCTTCCAATCATCGAAGCCAACTAGATCCAGAGTATTTGGACCAACTGGGAAGGTCCATATCCCATCTGCAAAGAGTCCCGACTCGGTACTTATGAAATCGAAGACATGGCAGGGAAAGTGCTGCCTCATCAATGAAACATTGAACACTTGAGGAAGTACTATCAGTGCTGAGTGTATGTTCTAATCTGATCTGCATTTTGTCTAGTCCATTGTAACATTTCTATCTTACTAAATGCTGAAACTGCCTTAGTAAAAGATAATGTTGTAATTTCTAATTTATAATACCTCAGTTTATGTTATATGGGTTAATCAATTGGTGCCTCAGTTCTTTAGTATTTTATATGGGTCAGTTCCTCTGTTATCGACTAGTTATTATTGGTAAGTGGTGCTTAATATTTACTTATCCATTACTCATCAAGATACAAACAGTTCAGCACAAATGAATTATTAATACTTGAGCAAAAAATTACATTTCATTAATATCAAAAAGATTACAAGAGTTGGACCGAAGCCATTACAGTGTAGCCCTAATCTATTGGCACTATGGCCTTAACCCCCACCATCGTATCCCACCTCCTGAAGGCCAACACCATGAACTCTTCCAATCTTTTATGGAGCTCGGTAGGTTGAGAACGAATGGAGTGTGGGCCCCTAGGAGGTCAAGTAATACCACCCCTTCATTTTATCCCTCCACTGCGACCTCAGGTATATACAGGGTCTGAAAGACAGAGAAGGGCATTTCCTCTCCGTAAGACGCATCATTCCACAACATCCACGAACCCACCATTTGACTCCAGGAGTTCGAATTTAACTGAGTAGGGGCTAAGCCATAAGACCTCAACACATACCTAAAGAAAGGGTGGATTGGTAGCCTGAGTAATGTGAGCCAGGGGCCGCAAGCGTCGAAGTCAAGTCCAACGTCAAGCCCTAAGAAAGATTCGTTGATAGTCGAGGGCAGTCCGATGACTCAAGCAAGGATGAAGCGAGTAAAAGAGGCGACTGGATTGATCGTAAAGGCAACTATTGATGAAACCATGTTCGGGACTCCAAATGGGACAAGTTTTATGTTGGGGTCGAAGGCCCAAGAGATTTGGATCAATGTGTTAAAGGCAGACAAAAATGGAGTGGAAAGCCAAAACTGTGCGACCGCACAATACAAATGGCCTGCAGTCGCACAGATCTAGGTCGAGAGTTGAAGGAGGCAGGACTTCAATTCCATGCGGCCGCATAGAATTGAACCATGTGACCGCATGGTTATTTTCAAACGCGTTTTTTTTATTTTTTTGCGATTTTCCTACTTTTGCTAGAGTTCTATATTTAATTGATTTCTTACACTTTTTAGAAGATTATGCACGAAATTACCTAGATTCTTAGGACTAGTATAAATACTCTTATTATTTTCATTGTAAAAAAGACTTTTGACATGTTGATTAATTGAAAGACTTAATTGCTTTTTATTTGTTCTTCTAATTGAACAACTTTCGAACTTATCAAGATCTAATTCTTGTGGCGTTCAAATCAACCGGGTGAGATTCCATAATTTTGCGTAATGAAGAGGTCCGCACATCGTCGGTGATTCGGGTTGCTTGGTTCTAGATTTATTGAATTCGAATCCAAAACCTTACTTTGGTTTTCTTGGAAGATTTTCATCTTGTTCGTGGGTTCCGTAGCATTTGCCTACGCAGGTTCACATCAGTTGGTATCAGAGTTTGGCTCTAATCTAAGGTTATATTTCTTGTTAATTCTCGTTGAGTTAGTTATTCCTATTCTTTACTGTTCTTCGAGTCCGTTAGTATTTAGAGTCTTTAATCCAAAAAGGTTATAAAAAAAAAATCAAAAGTTGTTTTTGGATTCAATTTGCATCCGAATCAACTTTCATTTGTTGTGTCAATTTTGTTTTTGATTTTTCTATCCCAAGAGTAAAAAAAAATACTGTTCATTTGTACGGTACTATTTATCTGTACAGTAAAAAAATCTCCAAAAAATCCGAATTTTAAAAAAATGTTATTATTATTGTTGATCTTGGGAATTACTGAATTCTTGAGTCCATTTATTATTTTGTGTCTAGTTTAAATCTTCAGCCAGTAATTTCCTTTCTTATTTTGCGTTCTTGAGTCAATTTCTTTACTTCTATCTTTACTTCTAGTTCGAATTACCAGTCAAATTGTTCTAAATTCCTTAGCCTTGTAATCTCACTCACACTGGTTTGAATTTCACGTGATTAAATTTTTGATTGAGTTTCAAAATTATTTTTTTGGAGATTTGGTGAAAGCAATGAGTGGTAAAAGGTAGAGTGGTGAGAACAATCGAGGGAAAAAGTCATATTGAGTGAAATTTCGAGTGAACAATTGTGAGGCAGAAAAATAACTTAGATTTAGAATGTTTGACAAAGAAGGATCGAGTTCAGGTAGAATTGATGATCGGGTTTCCATGCTAGAGGACTCGGTGCGAATGATTGAGCGGATATGTGTAGATATGAGGGATCGAATGGATAGGCAGGATGCACGGGGAGAAAGGCAAAATCCATTGCCTGCAATACATGAAAGGGAGGTCTTAATGCATGGAGATAGGGTAGACGGGAACCTAGGATGGAGGAGCTTAGTGAATTTGAGGTTGATAATGGGATGCATGAAGATGCGATTGTGGATGTGGATTTTGGAAGGGGTAGAAATAGAGGAGTTAGGCAAGAAAGAAGAGGTAGGAATCTTGGTGGATGGGAATTTGAGTAACATTAAAATGACCATTCCTTCGTTCAAAGGTATGAGTGATCTGAAGGCCTACTTGGACTGGGAGAAGAAAATTGAGTTAATCTTTGATTGTCACAATTACTCGGGAGAGAAGAAGGTGAAAATTGCAATTCTTGAATTCACGGACTATGCAATCACTTGGTAGGATGAGGTGGTGACTTTGAGACGGAGAAGTGGGGAGCGACCTACCAATACATGGGACAAATTGAAAACTATAGTGCGGAAGAGGTTTGTACCTACTCACTTCTACTGGGAGCTTTATCAAAGATTACAAAATTTATACCAAGGTTCCAGGAGTGTGGAAGATTATCATAAAGAGATGGAGACACTAATGATTACGGCAAATGTGGAAGAGGATAGTGAAGCTACCATGGCTCGATTTCTGCGTGGATTGAACAGGGATATTGCAAATATAGCAGAATTGCAGCACTATGTGGAAATTGAAGACATGTTACATATGGCAATGAAGGTCGAGAGGCAGTTAAGGCGAAAGGGAACAACAAGGTATCAATCAGGATCTTCGGGTTCTAATTCTTCTGGGAAATCGAAGTGGGACAATAACAAAGGAGAAGGAACTGTTCCAAGAGAAAGAACTGAGGTACCAAGAGATAAGGAGGAGAGTGGTAGCAAGGCCGTGCCAAAGAGGGAGTCACAGTCATCAAGAAACAGAGATATCAAATGTTTTCGTTGCTTAGGAGTGGGGCACATTACTTCTCAATGCCCAAACAAAAGAACCATAATTCTACGGGACAGCGGAATAGTGGAAACTAAAAGTGAGAGTGATTATGCAGACATGTCAGAATTGGAGGATGTTGATGAAGAAGATACAACGGAGTATGCAATTAATAGTAAGTTGTTGGTCATGAGGCGAGCTCTTAGTACTCAAATCAAGGCGGATGACTTGGAGCAGTAGCGAGAAAACATATTTCACACGCAATGTCACATCAATGGCAAGGTATGTAGTGTGATAATAGATGGCGGTAGTTGTACTAATGTGGCTAGCACTAACATGGTGGAAAAAGTTGGTTTGACACTGTTAAAATATCCTAGGCCTTATAAATTACAATGGCTAAATGAATGTGGGTAAGTTAAGGTGACAAAAAAGGTTTTGATTAATTTTTCCATTGGTAAATATCAGGATGAGGTAATGTACGATATTGTACCTATGCATGTGGGGCATATCTTGTTAGGAAGACCATGGCAGTACGATAGGAAAGCGATGGATGATGGGTATAAAAATAAGTATAGCTTTGTGAAAGATGAGAGGTCTATCAATCTTGCGCCATTAAACACCGGCACAAGTATATGAGAACCAAATTCAATTGAAAGAAGAAGTGAGAGTAAGAGAGTTAGGGAAAAGGAGAGAAAATAGTGAGGTGGCCAATAGAGAGGAAAAGAGAGTGGAGCCACATGAGAGAAAAGAAAGAGTCTTCTGAGAGGAGAGAAAAGCAAAACAAAATTTCTTTGTGAGAGGGAGTGAATTGAAAAAGGCAATATTTGAGAGGTAACAAATGATACTGTTGGTTTACAAGAAATCACTCCTCAACTTTGGGAGCATAACACATCCCTCCCTAGTTTGGCTATTTCTTTGTTACAAGAATTTGAAGACGTGTTTTCAGAGGATGTGCCTAGTGGGCTACCACCCATTAGAGGAATTGAACACCAAATTGATTTTATACCTGGCGCTGTCATTCCGAATCCATCGGCTTATCGAAATAATCCAAAGGGGACAAAGGAGCTTCAAAGGCAAGTTGAGAAATTGATGAGCAAAGGAAATGTACGAGAAAGTATGAGTCCATGTGCAGTACCTGTGTTGCTGGTGCGAAAGAAAGATGGAACTTGGAGAATATGCGTAGATTACAGAGCCATCAACAACATTACGGTAAAGTATCGTCACCCAATTTCTAGGTTAGATGATATGCTAGATGAGCTACATTGTGCATGTATTTTCAGTAAAATTGATCTTAAAGGTGGGTATCATCAAATTCGCAAGAGGGAGGGTGATAAATGGAAAACGGCTTTTAAAACTAAATATGAATTGTATGAATGGTTAGTCATGTCGTTTTAACTCACAAATACACCAAACACTTTTATACGGTTAATGAACCATGTTTTGCGTGCTTTCATTGGAAAATTTGTTGTAGTTTATTTTGATGACATTTTAATCTATAGCAAGAATCTTGATGAGCTTGTCGATGTGTGCTTGTGATTTTGAGAAAGGAACAACTTTATGTCAATTTTAAGAAGTGTACTTTTTGCATGAATAGAGTTTTGTTTCTAGGCTTTGTGGTTAGTGCTAATGATATAGAGGTAGATGAAGAGAAAATAAAAGCTATTAAAGATTGGCCGACACCTAAAAACATAACTGAGGTCAAGAGTTTTCATGGATTGGCTAGTTTTTATAGGCGTTTTGTCAGGGATTTTAGCACAATCACCACACCACTAACTGAGATTGTCAAGAAAAATGTGGGGTTTCAATGGGGGTAGTACAAGAGCATGCATTCAACATCATCAAAGATTGTTTGTGTAAAGCACCGTTTTAGCACTTCCTAACTTTGACAAAACTTTCGAGATTGAATGTGATGCATCAGGAATAGGTATTGGAGCAGTCTTAATGTAGGATAAGAGACCTATAGCCTACTTTAGTGAGAAGCTAAGTGGAGCAGCTCTCAACTATCCTACGTATGACAAGGAGCTCTATTCACTTATTCGAGCCTTGGAGACATGGCAACATTACCTGTGGCCAAAAGAGTTTGTAATTCATTCTGATCATGAATCACTGAAATATTTGCGGGGTCAAGGTAAGTTAAATAAGCGACATGCACGCTGGATGGAATTCATAGAAATTTTTTCATATGTCATTCGTTACAAATAAGGTAAGTAAAATGTAGTAGCAGATGCATTGTAGCGAAGGTATGTGTTTTTAACTACTTTAAGTGCAAAATTACTTAGTTTTTAGTACATTAAGGACATATATGCTAATGATTCTAAATTTTTCAACATTTACAATTCATGTCATAAGGGGGCTGTGGATAAGTTCTTCAAGTATGAGGGGTACTTTTTTTGAAAAAACAAATTATGTGTTCCTAATTGCTTTATGCGTGAACTATTGGTTAGAGAAGCACATAGTTGGGGTCTAATGGGTTACCTTGGCGTAGTAAAGACTTTAAAAATATTAACTGGGCATTTTTATTGGCCTAAAATGAAAGTTGATTTGGAACAAATTTGTAGTTGATGCATAACTTGTAAACAGGCTAAATCTAGGGTCTTACCTCATGGGCTTTATACACCTTTGTCAGTACCTAGTGAACCTTGGGTAGACATCTCAATGGATTTTGTGTTAGGTTTACCTAGGACAAAAAAGGGTCGGGATTCGATTTTTTGTAGTGGTGGATAGGTTTAGTAAGATGGCACATTTCATTCCATGTCACAAAACTAATGACACCACTAACATTGCAGACCTGTTCTTTAAAGAAATTGTGCTCTTGCATGGAGTACCTAAAAATATTGTGTCAGATAGGGATGTAAAAATTTTTAGTCACTTTTGGACGATCTTGTGGAATAAGTTAGGTACGAAATTACTATTTTCTACAACTTGTCACCCACAAACCGATGGACAAACTAAGTAGTAAATAGGACCATGACACAACTATTGCGCACCATGGTTAATAAGAATTTGAAGAATTGGGAAGAGTGTTTACCTTTCATAAAGTTTGCATAAAATAGGGCCACACACTCCACTACATCGTTTTTTCCATTTGAAATTGTTTATAGTTTTAATCCTATAACACCTATGATTTAATACATTTTCCTGTGAATGAACGAGGTAGCTTGGATGGGAAGAGAAAGGCTGAGCTGGTGAAGTCACTCCATGAAAAGGTACGATAGCAAATTGAGAAGAAGAGTAAGCACTATGCAGAGCAAGCAAACAAGGGCAGGAAGATTGTTACATTCGAACCAGGAGATTTGGTTTGGGTACATTTCAGGAAAGAATGGTTTCCAGAACAAAGAAAATCAAAGTTGTTACCACGAGGAGATGGATCATTTCAAGTGCTTGAGAAGATCAATGACAACGCATACAAATTAAATCTTCCAGGTGAGTATAACGTTTCAGCACTTTTAATGTGTCTGGTCTTTCTCTCTTTGATGCAAGTACAGATTCGAGGACGAATCCTTTCGAAGAGGGAGGGGATGATGTGAGCCAAGGGCCGCAAGCGTCGAAGTCAAGTCCAACATCAAGCCTTAAGAAAGATCCGTTGATAGTCGAGGGCGGTCCAATGACTCGAGTAAGGACGAAGCGAGTAAAAGATGTGATGAGATTGCTCGTCAAGGCAACTATTGATGAAACCATGTTTAGAACTTCAAATGGGACAAGTTTCATGTTGGGGTCGTAGGCCCAAGAGACTTGGATCAATGTGTTAAAGGCGGACAAAAATAGAGTGGAGAGCCAAAGTTGTGTGATCGCACAGCACAAATGGCCTGCGGTCGCACAGACCTAGGCCGAGAGTTGAAAGAGGCCAAACTTCAATTCCATGTGGCCGCATGGAATTGAACCATGCGACTGCATGGTTATTTTCAGACGCGTTTTTTTTTTTTTTTGCGATTTTCCTAGTTTTGTTAGAATTCTATATTTAATTGATTTCTTACCTTATTTAGGAGATTATGCATGAAATTACCTAGATTCTTAGGACTAGTATAAATACTCTTATTATTTTTATTGTAAAAAAGACTTTTAACATATTGATTAATTGAAATGCTTAATTGCTTTCTCTTTGTTCTTCCAATTGAACAACTTTTAGATTTATCAAGATATAATTCTTGTGGCGTTCAAATCAACCGGGTGAGATTCCATAATTTTGTGTAATCAAGAGGTCCGCACATTGTTGGTTATTGGGGGTTGCTGGGTTCCAAATTTATTGAATTCGAATCCAAAATCTTGCTTTGGCTTTCTTGGGAAGATTTCCATTTTGTTCGTGGGTTCCGTAGCGTTTGCCTACGCAGGTTTATATCACTGAGCCCCACCATAAGGATGGCTTAGCTAACTGCCACACACCCCGACCTAGGATAGCAATCTCGCTCATCTGGCCCTGGTAATATGAGACCCACACTATCCAAAATCCTATACTAAGTCTTAAGTCTAACCAGGTCGGCCAACTTCAATTTGGAAGGATAGTCATGTGTCCCCTAATGAATCGAAGTATCTACAAGGTTATCTGGTCGTCTTCAGATGTTCTCCCCCTATAATCGCCTCGAAAATTTCAATCAAAGTGGCCAAAATGGGCTCATCTACCCTGACAACCTCTAGGTCCCCTCCAGAACACCATTATCCTCAGAGGCCATATCTTTTCAAAAAAAGTGAAAAACTCAAGAAAACTTACGAAAGTCGACTGGAGTGGGTGGCCTAACACAAGAAAGATCAAGACCAACTCCTTAAAGTCACCAAAGATCACAAAGAGACTGGAAACTCGTCGAAAATCGCCAAGAAATTTGAGAGCAATAGGGATTCTGAGTTTGCAAAGGTGAAAACATTTGAATGGCACTAAGTCCTCCTTTTATAAGAGACCTTAGACGATCTCCATCGTTGAATTCAAACGATGTCAATCTAGGCCGTTCATCTCATCACAAATTTGGATCATAGAAATGAAATGCCAGATTGATCAAAGCCCAAGATCTGATTGTGTCCCTCACGCATGCATAAAACGCATCACCTCGAACAACACCAGTCGTCAACAATAAATAGCTGCAGTAGCCCTTTTTCTGAGAATAGGCAGGACGTCCAACTATCACATTGAAAATACGTAACAACTGTCGCATCAATTAACGTCATAATAAGATGCGTCAGATCAGGGACAAATCGTCCCAATTCACCTCGGATAAAGCTCTTCACCTAGCTTTACAAATCTTTGACGCACCTGATGCTAAGCGCCTTGTGGGTCATCGCCTCGATCGTTGCGTTCCCTCAGCTTTTCAAAGTTTTAGCCATCTCCTAACGCGTCGTCTCCTGTGGGTCAGCGCATCGGTGGCAGATGAGCTCTTCACCCAGCTTTACAAAGCTTCGACCCACCTAACGCGGAGTCCCCTGTGGGTCATTGCCTCGATCACTGTATTCCCTCAGCTTTTCAAAGTTTTAGCCATCTCCCAACGCATCGTCCCCTGTGGGTCAACGTATCGGTGGCAGATGAGCTCTTCACCCAACTTTACAAAGTTTCAACTCACCCGACGCGAAGTCCCCTGTGGGTCATCGCCTTGGCCACTGCATTCCCTCAGCTTTTCAAAACTTTAGTCATCTCCCAACGAGTCGTCCACTATGGGTCAGCGCCCCGAAAGCAGATCCCCTCCTCCCCCAACAGAATCATAACCCAACAATGCCTCGGTTATCTCTAAGCCTAAGCTAGCGGGTGTTCGGAACATCTGTTGGATGCGCCCTTTCACATCAGGACTTCAACAGAATCCCTAGTCACTACTCTAAGCTCGGCATACACAATCGGGAAAATAAGTCCAGACATGATATGAATATTCGTGCATGAACTTGGGAGGACCACTGTTACGTCCCTAATTGAACCACTTCAGAACATTAGGCATACCACTCCCCGAAGCTATCCGAAGTGATCCGACGACCCAATCCACTGAATCAACCAAAGTGCCCCCTGACGCCGAAGCGTTAGGCACTCCGAAGTGCTCCTTTAACAGATCCCTCTGTCGCCACTTTTAGAAATATATCTGTGTCAGGATCCTCTCTGCCTCTAAGGATTAATTGATGTGACGTCTCCATATGTCTAGTTGATATGAAGTATCAACTTTACATCAACTCAATTCAGAAGAATTAATTGCCCGCCCACTCTAAACGCGACTGATTGACACCTATGAACGGACGCCTCATACCGTCAGATGCATACATATGTTCCACATCCAACGGTGCTCTACATCTATAAATACCCAAGATTTGGCAAGAGACCAAGGTAATGAAACTCTCAACCTAGCTCTCCGCACTAAGAAATATATATTCTCCTCCCCACTCTTGCATAACTTGAGCGCTGTTCCAATCACCCGACACTGACTTGACCGTCGGAGTATATGCAGTCGTCGCCACCCCCCGCTGGTTCCGGCAGTGTGCTTCTGACCGTGCGTTGTTATGTGTAGGGAGGATTACGTGGAGTAGCTACTCGTTGGCTACTTGGAGAGTCCAATTCGCAAGGTCAACAATTAGTTTAAAGAGAAGCCACCTCACTTAACACCCCTAACCAAAATATACATTTTTCGCAAGGTAAATAATGTTATTTGTAAATAGTAAACATTAGAGTTATCGGTTTATTCATGTCAATCCCCCGGAGAAACGATCTCCCCTCAACATGCCGATCTAAAATAGAAGATTAATTTTTCAAAAAAACGTTAGATTTGATTTACATGCACAAGATATGATTCTGTAAACCGACTCATAATCTGAAAGAAATCCAGCATAAGCAGATTTACTAAAAAAGAATATATAAAAAATGGAAAAAAAAATAATAATAAAGTAATGAACCATTCCAATCAGTATTTACCAGCAGATAATTGAAACGGATCAGCGGTTGAAGACTTCTGATTCTGCCGCTGCATGAAAGGCAAAGGAGATTGCAACAGGCTCAATGGAAACGGTGGTTGTGGTGGTGGTGGAGGAGCCAGCGGCGGTGGCGGTGGCGGTGGATTAACATTCTGTGGGCATCTCAAACTCAAACTCAAACTCAAACTCAACCGTAAATCATCACATTTCTGAGACATCTTTAACCCTCTTCTCTATTTCTAGAGCTATACATGTAGGTCAGGTCCAGATGAAGAAAAGAAACAGTGAAATGGGTTCGGTTGGTCTAGTCTTTAACAGCTTTATAGAGCAATACAATATATAGATACAGTATAAGGAGGTATAGATACAGGACAGATATTCAATGATGGTAGTGTCAGAGATGGAGCTATTAATTGGGTGGATCATTTGATGAGATTTAGCTTTCACACTTGATTTCCTTTTGCATTTGCACGCCCATTTTCGCTAAACCAACAGGGGACACTTACTGCAATACTGCCTTTTGTAACTGAGACATTAAGGACCTGTTTGCTACCTCAAAACTTAATTAAATATTCCAATTTATTTTTTTTCATTTTTAATAAGTAAATGTAAATAAGAAAACAAAACCGGAAATGAGTATAATATTTGGGCCTCGAATGGCAGGGGACAGGTAGGGTCACCCCAGTCCTCAATTTAATGAGATATGTAACTTTTATCAATTTAACATAAATCTAATTTTTGGTAGAACCAAACAAGAGCTTAAAATCTCCAAAAAAAATAATAATAATAAATAACACTAGACATTCCACGAAAAACAGGTGGGTTTCATGCTAAAATTTACTTCACCATCAATTTTAATCTTTGACCATTAACCTTAATCGAATCGATGTCTGAATACATAATTTAAATGTTGCATTTTATGTTCTATAAAGTTGAACCAAACACGGCAGAGCTTGAGTTAAGTCAAATCTTGCTTTCTCCGTTCAACCGTAACTCCTTATTGAAAAGGAACTTTAATTTACCGTTGACCATTGACTGGGGTGGTATGATTTTCTCGTGAAAGCCATTGTGTTAATAATACGCGCCTGAATCCACGTGAACCCGTCACGTACTTATAAAACGGTATGGCAGGTAGCGTGTGACGCACGTGGACTTGGCTATAAAAAATTCCAAGGTTTTTTCTTTATTTTTGTTCCTAGTGCTAATTAATTAATCAGACCATTAATTTGAGTACCTCAAATTAATTAGGCGTAACTGATTATGTTGAAAAATATGTTAACATTTCATTGAAAAGCAACTTCTTAAATATTTCTGACTTTTCAAAAGATCTGTCGAATAAACCCTTTGTGCTGTTACTTTAAAAGAGCAACTGCCATCAATGCACATTATATGTTAGTTAATAAATAGTTGCCGTAATTCATTTAATTGACCATACATTTAATTTAACGTTACATTAGCTAGGCTTTGATGTCTATTTAATGTTAAAATAAATATAAATTCTTTTGGTTTTTTGAGGAAAAATTGCAATAGCGGTTCCTAACCTTCATTTTGTACTAGTAAAAGTTTCTAACCTTTCATAAATATACACTTGAGGTTCATCTGGATTGAAATCATTCAAAACACTGTTAGTTAACTGGTAAAATTTCTTAAACTATCTGCTACTGCGACGGTTTTATTGAATGTTGATACGTTTCTGGACAGTGTTTTGGACTATGTTCTAGACGATTTTATTGGATATTGATTCCTTAATTTTTTTTTGGTCAACTGATGGTGTTTTTGATGGTTTCCGTCCAAATGAATCTTAGGTGCATATTTATGAAATATTAAAGACTTTCACTAGTGCAAAATGAAGCTTAGGATTAAAGTATGCAAAAAATGAAAATATTAGAAACTATTGCTACAATTTTCCCTTGTTTAACAAAACAGAAAGGGATACTAGAATTGTTCCTTTTGTTAATAGAGTAAGGCAACATATTTCCTTTCATTATTTTCCACCATGCAAGTCAGGTCATGCTTATATATGGGGCGAGTTTAGTGCAAGCTAAATCGTTTCCAAAATTTCTAGCTCAGCTTGTTCCTTGGTAGGGACATCTTGCCAATTCTATTTAATATTTTACTGAAAAATGCATTTTCATCTACTATATAGGGCTGACAACAACTTGAGCAAGATTTTCGTTGCTCAACTTGCCTGAGCTTGATTAGTGTTACGCCCCTAATCGAACTATTTCGGAATATCAAGCACACCACTCCACGAAGCTATCCGAAGTGATCCCACGACCCGATCCACTGAATCAGTCGAAGTGCCCCCTGAAGCCAAAGCGTTAGGCACTCCGAAGTGCTTCTTTAACAGATCCCTCCTCCGCCACTTTCAGAAAGATATCTGTGTCGAGATCCTCTCTGCCTCCAAGGATTAATTGATGTGACGTCTCCATAAGTTTAGTTGATGTGACGTATCAACTTTACGTCAACTTAACTTAGAAGAATTAATTGCCCTTCCACTCTAGACGCGGCTGATTGATGCCTCTGAGCGGACGCCTCACACCATCAGATGCATACACATGTTCCACATCCAACGATACTCTACATCTATAAATAACCAAGGTTTGGTAAGAGACAAAGGTAATGAAATTCTCAACCTAGCTCTTCACACTAAGAAATATATATTCTCCTCCACACTCTTGTATAACTTGAGCACTGTTCCAATCACCCAACACTGACTTGACCGTCGGAGTGTATGCGGCCGCGCCACCCCCGTTGGTTTCGGGCGTGTGCTTCTGACCGTGTATGTGGTAGGGAGGATTACGTGGAGTAGCTACCCGTTGGCCATGTGGAGGGTCCAATTCGCGAGGTCAACAGATTGGCGCTATCTGTGGAAAAACTTCCCGTCCAAAATTTCCACATTTTCCACTGAAAAATCATCGAGAAACTGTCGACTTACCCCGAAAAGGGCACGTTCTTGAAAAAGAAAAAGGTCAACCTACAATCTAAGCTATTAACACCCTTGAGAAAGAAGCAGACAAGATGAGTTCTAGTAATGAGGATGCAAATCATGAGTTTAGAGACGCCTCTGAAGAAGAGGTGCTTCGAAACAATGTCACTCGCCGGATACCCTATCACCGACGTCGCTAAGGTGAAAGAACATTCATGCTCACTGAAAGAATAACTCAAATAGCTGCAAGCATGAGAGATATTGCAGCTCCGAATATGGCGATGCGTGAATTTTTCATGCAGGCCCAAGGTCATCAGGGCTTCCAAATGTCCCAAAGGTATTACCCAGCGCAAGAAATTCCGGCATCTCATGGCCGAGGCCATTCGAGCCAGCGCAGGAAACATCCCCTCGAAAGAGAAATGGATGTAGATGCCATGTCTTGTGCACAAGGGAGCTGACCAGCAGAACCACAACTAGGAGAGAACTTCTCACCAGAATACGAATCAGAAAGGTCAGTCAATATCTTCGACCGAATTGGACGGAGCCCTAACGATAGGGTCCGTTCCATGGAAAGATCGATTCGACAAGAATAGGAAGAACAAACACCTCCTCCACCTAGAAATAGGCGGGAGAGAAAGAACTTAGTTGATTGGGGCAGTCGAGTGGAGCACCTCCACAGAACGTGCAAGATGATGAAGGTTCTGATGGACCATATCAATCTTATGAAATTGATGATGATGATGATGACAATCTCCCTTTCTCAAAGAAGATCTGGAGCTTCCCAATGCCTCAAAATTTCATGCCCCCTAAAATCTCAAAGTATGAGGAAAAGGGGGGCTCAGAAAAGCACCTCACCAAGTACATGACACAGATGAGCCTCAGAGGAGCCTCACCCACATTGAAATGCAGGGCCTTCTATCTAACCATTGTAGGAGTCGTCAAAGTGTGGTACAGTAGACTGCCTCTCCTGAGCATTAGGAGTTGGCTAGATTTGAAGAAGACATTTTTGAACCAGTACCTCTCACGAAGAGAGGGAGAGGCCCCAGTGCAATGCCTACAAGAAATGAGGCAGGCCCCTAGAGAGACGCTGAAAAGCTAACTTGCCAGGTTTACCGACGAAATCACATATTGTGAGCAAGTCATTGACAGAGAGACCCTTTCAGCTTTGAAAGGTGGTTTCAACATGAACACTTTGTTCTGGAAGAATGTACGTACAAAAATCCCACTACCTATGACAACCTGGTAGAAATGATGAGAGTGGAGATTGTCAATGAAGAGATGATTGACCACCAAAATCATGCAGCGCAGGGACTCCCTCCACCTCAGAGGTATGTAGGTCGAAGACCGGCAGCACACCTTGTCACCCAGCAATGGACCCAAGCAGGACACACAATAGCTTCCACATCCGAACAAGCGTTGGCTACTTCCATTATAAATGCAGTGCTGGTATTGGCATAGGAGAATGTCCCTGCCAAGGCGGGACCATATGGGGGTATGAATAGCAATCAAAAAAAGAAGAAGAAGCGATCAAACAGACCCCTAGAAGGGACGAGGTTCTACACCTTTTACCAACTTTATGGACACAACGCCAGCGAATGCAGGGATGCTCCTCGATCCTCAAACCAAAGCAACACATGCTCCTTAAGTAGGAGAGAAAATCCTAGCAGATCCACCTCCCTGAATAGGGAAGAAATGCAATATAGAGATCAGTCACCCCGGAAGAGAGAATCCAAGGATAGAGGAGAATCCAGGCATAGGAATCAAGCCCTATCTGGTGGCCAAGTCATCAAGAAAATTGATATAATCATAGGAGGAGCTCACATCGGAGGCAATACCAGGAACGCCCAGAGGAACTACACAAGGGAAGCAAAGATTCACCAATGATTACCTACAATGTCAATTAAACCTAAGATGCCAACACGATGGTCTCAATCACTTTCTCTCAAGAAGATGCACAAGGAGTTCATCATCCCCACTGTGATGCGTTAGTAGTGAGAGCTGTAATGGCTAGAAACGGACTCAAGCGCATGCTCATCGATAATGAAAGCTCAATGAATATACTATTTGGATCCACCTTTGACAAGATGCAGATTGAACATGGGTTGATCCCCATGATCGACCCACTATTTGAATTCACCGGTGACAACATCGTCCCACGAGGAAGAATTACTCTTCCTGTCGAGATGGGGTTAGGCCCCAGTGGCCCACCGCTTCATGGAGTTCCTGGTGGTAGACCACAGATCAACTTACCATGGAGTATTGGGCCGACACACCTTGAAAGATCTTTGGGCAGTCACCTCCATCCATTACTTGTACATGAAGTTTCCAACTAAGCATGTGATTGCTACAGTTCGAGGCTACCAGATGGGCTCAAAAGCATGTTACCTCGACTCTCTGTGAAAATTCAAGCTCCACACTGTTAATGTCATCATAACAGAAGCCATGGACGTAGATATACTCGACGGCCCTGAACAAGGGCATACCTTCGAACAAGAGGAAGAAGTATACATGGTAGAGGCCCCTGAAGAAGGGCACCCTCTTGATGAGTTAAATCCTCGAATTATCGAGTCTGAACCAAATGCAACCCCAATGGAAGAACTGAAAACTTTCTCCACCAACCATGAGGACTCCACTCAATCTTACAAATTGGAAAGGCACTACCTCCCGAAGTGAATGAAGAAATGATGAACTTCCTAAAAAGGAACCTGGACGTCTTTGCTTGGAAGCATGAAGACATGGTAGGAATAGACCCGAGGATCAGTTGCCGCCACCTTAATATCAACTCCTCATGTGCCCCCACACCGGCAGAAAAGACGAGCCCTCAACTCGGAGCGATATGAAGCACTCAAAGAGGAAGTCAACAAACTCAGCAGTAGCGACTTTATTAGAGAAGCCATATTTTTTAAAGTGGGTTTTTAACCCAGTCCTCGTGAAGAAACCTAGCGGGAAATGGAAGGTGTACGTGGACTTCACAAATTTGAACAAGGCATACCCTAAGGATAGTTTTCCTCTCCTAAGGATAAACCAGCTTTTGGATTCCACTGCTAGACATGAACTCTTGAACTTCATGAATGCATACTCAGGATACAACCAGATACTCATGTACCGACTTGATGAAGAATCCATATCGTTCATCACAGACAGAGGACTGTATTGCTATAAGGTGATGCCCTTCGAGTTGAAAAATATCGGAGCCACATATCAGAGATTGTTCAACATTATGTTCGCCGAACTCATTGGCAAAACCATGAAAGTCTACACGGATGACATGCTAGTTAAAAGCCTCCAGGTGAAGGAACACATAAGTCACCTCAACCAAACCTTTCAGATTCTTAGAAGTATAAAATGAAATTGAACCCTCTCAAGTGCACCTTCGGGGTAGCTTCGAGTCAATTTCTGGGATATATTGTGAACCAGAGAGGGATCGAGGCAAATTCGAAAAAGATAAGGGCCTTGCTAGAAATGAAGTCACCTCAGAAACCAAAGGAGGTCCAAAGCCTCAATGGCCGAATAGCAGCACTCAGTCGTTTCATCTCTAGGGCTATAGACAAAAGTCTACCCTACTTCAAAGTCTTGAAGTAGGGAAAGAAGTTCCAATGGATAGATGAGTGCGAGAAAGCCTTCCAAGCGCTGAATAAGCACTTAGGAGATGCGCCCCTACTATCCAAACCTGAACAACGAGAACCACTATTATTGTACTTAGCGGTCTCAAAAGAGACTGTCAGCGTAGTCCTTGTGAGAGAGGAAAACACGCATCAATTGCCGGTGTACTATATTAGCAAAGCGCTACTCCCAACAGAGGCACGCTACCCAAATATGGAGAAGCTTGCACTCTCCCTCGTTACAACGTCAAGGAAATTGAGGTCATACTTTCAGGCCCATTCAATTGAAGTTCTCACCAATTTTCCATTAAAATAAGTGTTGCAGAGAACAGGCTTCGAGCCGTTTAAGAAAATCAGAAATCAAGCTCAGCGAGTTCGACTTACTGTTCCGACGTCGAAATGCCATCAAGGGCTAGGCCTCGTAGATTTTGTGTGGCTGAGATTGCCAAAATCCTAGAAATAGAGATAACAATGGAACCAGCGAAGCCCCCAACATAGAACCTATTTGTGGACGGATTGTCAGAAAGACTAGCTCTAGAGCAGGAGTCGTTTTGGAAAGCCCAGAGGGTCGTAAGCAAAACTGCGCGATCAGGTTCGACTTCAAGCCTCGAACAACGCGGTGGAATATGAGACCCTCCTAGCAGGCCTGCGACTAGCGAAAGAAATGCAGGTCAAAAGGTTCTTAGCAAGCAGCGACTCGCAATTTGTGGTAAGTCAGATCAATGGAAAGTTCATACCTAAAGACTGTAGCATGGCTGCGTATCTGAAATTGATTTTAAACCTAGTCCCTCACTTCGAGAGATTCGAACTGATTCAAGTCCCACGCCTCGAAAACACCCATGCTGATGCCCTGTCTAAGTTGGCCAGCAGTAGGGATTCAAAGCTGTTAAAAATTGTCCCAATTGAGTGCCTACTGAAGCCCTCCATATT
Source organism: Olea europaea var. sylvestris (assembly GCF_002742605.1). Lineage (NCBI taxonomy): Eukaryota > Viridiplantae > Streptophyta > Magnoliopsida > Lamiales > Oleaceae > Olea > Olea europaea. The sequence continues at coordinate 280,734 of NW_019238830.1, forward strand.
TGGAGGCGAAGAGGTATTATGGATTGAAGGCACTCCACTTTGGATGAAACCCATCATAACCTATCTCAAAGATCAATCACTGCTAACCTCGAGAAGCGAGGAGAAGAAATTAAGAAGAAGGGCCGCTCACTTCATTCTTCAGGATGATGTGCTTTAAAAAAGGAGCTTCGCCTTGCCACTTCTCCGATGCGTGGGAGGAAAAGTAGCCATGTATATACTCAAGAAAATCCATGAGGGAGTCTATGGTTACCACTCCGGAGGAACGACTCTGGCACACAAAGTACTTCGTCAAGGCTACTTCTAGCCGACCCTGAAAAAGAACTCTTGCCAGTTTATTAAAAAATGTGACAAGTGTCAACGCTTCTCAAACATTCAAAGGCAGCCTTTTCAAAGCCTCTCCATGGTCACCAGCCCTTGGCCATTCGCCAAGAGGGGCATCGACTTCATTGGTCCACTCCCAAAAGGAAGAGGAAAGGCAACTTTCGTCGTTGTTGCCATTGACTACTTCACCAAGTGGGTTGAGGCTAAACCTCTGGCCAAGATCACCGAGGCGAATACTATAAAATTCGTCTGAAAAAATCATTTGCAGGTTCAACATTTCCCACTCTTTAATGTCTGACAACGGGATACAGCTCGACAACAAGAAGATGTGAGACTTATGTGACGAGCTGGGGATAAGGAATGATTTCTCAACGCCTCATCACTCCCAAGCAAATGGGCAAGTTGAGATGGTGAACAAAACTATCAAGCATACCCTAAAAAGGAAGCTTGATGCCTCGAAAGGGGTATGGGTCGATGAGCTTTCCCATGTCCTCCGGGTCATTCAGACAACCAGCCGAACCGTAAAAGATGAAACACCCTTCTCCATGACCTACGAAGCCGAAGCCATGAGTCAGGTTGAGATGGGAGTCTCTTCTCATCGCCGATTACATTTCAATGAGATCGACAATGATGAAGCTCGATTGTACGAACTCCACCTCCTTGAAGAAATGAAGGATTTCTCCCAAATAAAATTGGCCAAGTATAAAAAAAATGACCCGCTATTACAACTCCAAGGTCAGAAACCAAACTCTTCGTCTGGGGGACCTCGTCCTCAGAAGGGTCTTCCAATCATCGAAGCCAACTGGGTTCGGAGTATTTGGACCTACTGGGAAGGTTCATATCGCATCCGCAAAGAGTCTCGACTTGGTACTTATGAAATCGAAGACATGGCAGGAAAAGTGTTGCCTCATCAGTAAAACATTGAACACTTGAGGAAGTACTACCAGTGATGAATGTATGTTCTGATCCGATCTATATTTTGTCCAGTCCATTGTAATATTCCTATCTTACTAAGTGCTGAAACTACCTCAGTAAAAGATAATGTTGTAAGTTCTAAGTTATAATACCTTAGTTCTCCATTATATTATATTGGTTAATCAATTGGTGCCTCAGTTCTTTAATATTTACTTATCCGTTACTCATCAAGATACAAACAGTTCAGCACAAATGAAGTATTAATACGTGAGAAAAAAATTACATTTCATTAATATCAAAAAGATTACAAGAGTTGGGCCGAAGCCGTTACAATGCAGTCCTAATCTATTGGCACTATGGCTTTAATCCCTTCCATCATATCCCACCTCCCTGAAGCCCAGCACCACGAACTCTTCCAATCTTTTATGGAACTCCGCAGGTCGAGAAAAAAGTGTGGGCCCCTCAGAAGGTCAAGTAATGTCAACCCTTCGTTTTATCCCCCCACTGCGACCTAGGTATATACATAGTCTGGAAGACATAGCAGGGCATCTCTTCCCCGTAAGACACCTCCTTCCACAACACCCACGAACCCACCATTTGGCTCTTGGAGTTCGAATTTAACTGAGTAGGGGCTAATCCATAAGACCTCAACACATACCTAAAGAAGGGATGGATTGGTAGTCTGAGCCCCGCCTTAAGGATAGCTTAGCTAATCGCCACACACCCCGACCTGGGATAGCAGGCTCGCTTATCTGGCCCCGATAATATGAGACCACACTATCCGAAATCCTATACTCAGTCCTAAGTCTAACCAGGTCGGTCGACTTCAATTTGGAAGGATAGTTGTACGTCTCCCAATGAACCGAAGTATCTACAGGACTATCCGGTCATCTCCAGGTGTTCTCCCCCTATGATCGCCTCGAAAATTTTAGCCGAAGTGGCCAAAATGGGCTCATCTTCCCTGACAACCTCTAGGTCCCCTCTAAAATACCCACTACCCTCAGAGGCCATATCTTTTCAGAAAAAGTGAAAAATTCAAGAAAACTTACGAAAGTCAACCAAAACAGGTGTCTAAACACCGGAAAGATCAAGACCAACTCCTTAAAGTCATCGAAGATCACAAAGAGACTGGAAAATCATCGAAAATCGCTAAGAAATTTGAGAGCAATAGGGATTCTGAGTTTACGAAGGTGAAAACGTTCGAATGGCACTAAGTCCTCCGTTTATAAGAGACCTCAGACGATCCCCACCGTTGAATTCAAACGATGTCAATCTAGGCCGTTCATCTCATCACAAATTTGGATCGTAGAAATGAAACGCCAGATTGATCAACGCCCAAGATCTGATTGTGTCCTTCACGTACGCATAAAACTCATCACCTCAAACAACATCAGTCGTCAACAATAAGTAGTCGCAACAGCCCTTTTTCTAGGAACAGGCAACACGTCCAACTGTCACCTTGAAAATATGTGACAACTGTCACATCAATTAACGTCATAATAAGACATGTCATATCAAGGACAAACCGTCCCAATTTCACTTTGGATAAAGCCTTCACCCAGCTTTACAAAGTTTTGACGCACCTGACGCGGAGCCCCTTGTGGGTCATCGTCTCGGTTGTTGCGTTCCTTCAGATTTTCAAAACTTTAGCCATCTTCCAATGTTTTGTCCCCTGTAGATCAGCACATTAGTGGCAGATGAGCTCTTCACCCAGCTTTACAAAGCTCCTACGTAAGAATGATTAAAAATCCACCTTAATTTTAGTGGTGTATCGTATTGCATTATATAGAGCTTTACAAGATAGTATAAATGGAATACAAATCAATAATTTACAATGAAATAGAAACCGTGTAAATGAAAGGGAAACCGTGTAAATTAGCCTCCTTCAATTACGTGATTGGCATTGGCATGCTATGGGAAGATTGTGATTGAGGAGTAATATCCTCAATCACAGTATTATTTCCAACACCCCCCCCCGGCAAGCTCAACGTCGAATTTGATCGGACATGGAGCTTGGAATGAAAGAGCTCAAATAGAGGTCGAGGAACACTCTTGATAAAGATATCAGCAACTTATAGATGAGATGGGACATATTGTGTACGAAGTTTTCCCGCGACAAAAAGCTCACGAAGAAAGTGGTAGTCCAATTCAACATGCTTGGCCCGCTTGTGTGAAATCGGATTGGAGCTTAAAAAAATGGCACTTTTGTTGTCACATATGAGAGTGGGCTGTTGAGGCATGGAAACCTTGAGGTCATGCAGGAGATGTGTGAGCCAGATGAATTCAGCGGTAGTGGAGGCAATGGCATGATACTCAGATTCACAGCTGGAATGAGAGACAGTCGGCTGTTTCTTGGCACTCCGGGAAACTAAATTGTCGCCAAGATAGATAGAATAGCCAGAGGTCGAACGACGAGTATCCAAGCAGCCGGCCTAATCAGCATCAGAATAGGCTACAAGAGCACCAGGAGAAGTGGAAGGGCGAAAATGTAGGCCATAGTGAATGGTGCCTTTAACATAGCGGAGGATGCGTTTAACAGCCAGAAAGTGATCATCAGTGGGAGTGTGTAAGAATTGACTGACAGAGTTGACAGCATGAGCAATGTCGGGCCTTGTGATAGTCAAGTACTGTAGTGCACCGACGAGGAATCTATAGAGAGTAGGGTCTGAAAACAGAGAACCATCAGCAGAAAGATGTTGAGAAACAACCATGGGCGTGTGAACAGGTTTACTGTCAAGTAATGGAGCTCGAGTAAGAATGTCCCGTGCATATTTGAGTTGACTGATGAAGAGACCATCAGAAGTTGGAGTGGCTTCAAGACCAAGAAAATAGCTGAGAGAGCCTAAGTCTTTAGTGGCAAACTCAGAGTTAAGTGTACGAGTGAAGCGGGCAAGAAGTGAAGAATTGTTGCCTGTAATAATGATATCATCAACATAAAGAAGTAAATAGATAATATCGGACTTCTGATGAAAGACAAATAGAGATGTGTCCACACGGCTGCAAGAAAACCCAAGGCGGAATAATAAAGGAGCTGAAGCGCTGAAACCAAGCACGAGGGGCTTGTTTGAGATCATAAGAGCTTTCTTCAACTGGCAAACATGGTCTGGAAAGCGAGGATCAATATATCCTGGAGGCTGTTCCATATAAACTTGATCAATAAGAGTACCATTGAGGAATGCATTTTTGACATCAAGTTGATGAAGGGGCCATTTTTGTGTAACAGCGAGAGAAAGTACAACCCGAACAGTAGTAGCCTTGATTACGGGACTAAAAGTATCAGTATAGTCAAGACCAGGGACCTGTGTATAACCTTTGGCAACAAGGTGGGCTTTAAGGCGCTCAACAGATCCATCAGGTAAGTATTTTTGGAATACCCATTTGGAGCCCACAATGTTGGTGTTGGCAGGGCGAGGTACCAAAACCCAGGTGCGATTATTCTGTAATGCATGAATTTCTTCATCCATGGCAGCAAGCCAAGCAATATTTTTAACAGCAGATTTGAAACCTTTGGGCTCAGTTGATGCAATAAGAGCAGAAAGAAGACCAGAAGAGCCCAAGAAACTAAGATTGGCTGGATATCAAGTCTTGAAAATGCCAACTTTAACTCTTGTAAGCATAGGATGAGTGGCCAACGGGACCACTGCAGTAGGTGTGGGCTCTGCACCAGGTTCAAGAGGAGATGAACTTGGAACCGAGGTCTGTAAAGAGGCACCTGCAAGAGAATGAGGATCCTGCAAAGACTCAATCACTGGATTAGTACACGTAATACATGGATTAGAACTGGATTGAGTGAGTTGTGAAGAACGAGTGTCAGGGAGTGGGGGAGGTGGATCTGCATGGGTGAGGCTAGGTTCTAGAAAATTGGAAAAGTTAAAGGAGGATATGGGTTGAGCTTGAGAGGTAGCAATGGAAGGAAAATGAGTTTCATCAAATTGAGCATGGCGAGTAATATAGAGCCTAGAGGTGGAAGGCTCGAGGCAACGAAACCCTTTGTGAGAGCGACTGTAACCTAAGAAAATACATGGGATGCTGCGAGGAGAAAATTTGTTAGGCATATAATCTCGTAAGCAAGGATACACACGACAACCAAAAAGGTGAAAGTTTTCATAGTTCGGAGGGTTACCATACAAAATCTCAAAAGGTGATTTACCTCTAAGGAATGGTGTAGGCAAGCGGTTGATGATGTAAGCTGCAGTGCTGAACGTGTCAACCCAAAAGCGAGGAGAAATGTGGGAGTGAAAAAGGAGTGCTAATCCCATCTCAGTTACATGGCGATGTTTTCTTTCAACACGACCATTTTGGGCGGGTATGTATGGACATGAGATCTGATGGTGAATGCCACTAGAGCGGAGATGATCTTGGAAGAAATTACTGGTAAATTCACCACCGCCGTCACTTTGGAAAATTTTAATTCGAGTGGAGTATTGATTTTCCACAAATTTTTGAAATTGAATAAAAACATTTTAAAAGTCAGATTTCAATTTTAAAGGATAGAGCCACGTGAAACGAGAATAGTCATCGATAAAAATGACATAATAGACAAATCCTAAATTAGATTTGACTAGAGACGGACCCCAAATGTCGCAATGGATAAGATCAAGTGTTTTCGATGACCTATGTTCATTTCGAAAATAAGGCAATCGATGACTTTTAGCAATTTGACATATGCCACATAAAGTTGGAGAAGGCAACAAAGATGTAAGATAAAGCTGGCCTTTTTTATTCAATAGAGAAATAACAGAATGATTGACATGTCCCAAGTCGTGCATGCCATAAATCATAGGACACACGAAGCGATTTATTTTTAAGAATAGAAATAAAAGTAGAATGACTTCGCTCAAGCACATATAAGCCTCCATCATGCTTGCCGGTTGCCACCACCCTTCCTGTTTTGTGATTCTGTACAGTGAATATGTTATTAATAAAGGTAACGGATAAAGGAAAATCTGATGTTAATTTACTGATGGAAAGTAAATTCTTGGTAAGGGGAGGTACAGCTAGGACATCAAGAAGATGTAGATTTGGGGTAGGGAAAATTTTACCAGTATGGGTAATGGGTAGTGAGGCACCATTCCCAACAACCACACAATCCTTACCCATGTAATTTGTGGCCTGATCCAATTTAGAGTGATCCATGGTCATATGGGCTGAAGCCCCCGTATCCAAATACCAGTCAGAGCCCACATCTTCATTTAGAAAACAAGATCTCGTGAAGGCTTCAGCAAGATAAGCTGGTGTCTCATTCCGATCATAGCGTTGAAGGCACCGATCGACAAAGTGGCCATCCATCCTGCAAATCTGGCATCTTGGTGGACGACGCCATTGGCTGTAGTTGGAGCGTCCTTGTCCACGACCAGATGAACTGCTGCCACGCCCACCGAAGCGACCCCGATGACTACGAGAAGAGCCACCACGATAGGTGGAATTTTTTGTGACAGTAAAGGCTGTCGCTGCTGGAGAAGACGAGTCAAGGGATTACTGAAAAATTTCAAAACTTTTTGCCTTTGAGACTAAATCTGCAAATGGGGGCAGAGAAGTTTGGGCCATTTGTGCTGTGGAGAAACTAGAGAAATCATTACCGAGCCCGCAGAGAAACCAGTGCACCTTGTCAGTACCATCAACTGGACAACCAATTGCATGTAGTTGATCACAAATTACTTTGAAGGAACGGGCATACTCAACAACCGATCTATTGCAGCGTTTCATTAATTGCAAGTCATCCTTAAGGCGTAGTTCTCGAGCTTTAGAACGATGGCTAAATGCATTTTCTAGTGCCAGCCACACGTCTCCTACGGTGGAGAGGCTAACTACCTCAGCCATGGCTTCCTCTGTGAGGGAGGAAAGTAACAAACTGAGGAGACGTTGATCAATAGCTTTCCATGCTAGGTATTTGTCACTTGGCGTGAGAGAAGTGGTAGCGTCAAGTTTTGGGGGCTGCACAAGGGTGCCATCAACATGTCCTAATAATTCTTGACTTTCAAGAAGAGGTAGGAGTTGGGCTTTCCAGAGAAGATAATTTGAGGAGGAAAGTTTAATGGTGATCATGTGGATTAAGGTATTGAAAGGAAGAAGGGTGATAGAAGTTTCAGAAGCCATGAAGGGAAGAAGAAGAACAGGATATGTGGTATGTTTGTTAAACCACTTGGCTCTGATACTATAAGAATGATTAAAAATCCACCTTAATTTCAGTGGTGTATCGTATTGCATTATATAGAGCTTTACAAGATAGTATAGATGGAATACAAATCAATAATTTACAATGAAATGGAAACCGTGTGAATTAGCCTCCTTCAATTACGTGATTGGCATTGGCATGCTATGGGAAGATTGTGATTGAGGAGTAATATCCTCAATCACAATATTATTTCCAACACTACGTACCTGACGCGGAGTTCCCTGTGGGTCATCGCCTTGGCCACTGCGTTCCCTCAGCTTTTCAATGCTTTAGTCATCTCCCAACGCGTCATCCCCCGTGGGTCAGCGCCTCGGAAGCAAATCCCCTCCTCCCCAATAGAATCACAACCCAAAAACACCTCGGTTATCACTAAGTCTGATGCGCCATTTCATATTAGGACTTCATCAGAATCCGTAGTCCTTACTCTAAGCTCGGCATACACAATCGGGAAAACAAGTTCACACATGCTATGAATATCCATGCCTGAACTTGGGGGGACCATTGTTACACCCCTAACTAAACCACTTCGGAACATCAGGCACACCACTCATCGAAGCTATCCGAAGTGATCCGATGACCCGATCCACTGAATCAACCGAAGTGTCCCTTGACGTCGAAGCGTTAGGCACTCCAAAGTGCTCCTTTAACAGATCCCTTTGCCGCCACTTTCAGAAAGATATCTGTGTCAAGATCCTCTCTGCCTCCAAGGATTAATTGATATGACGTCTCCATAGATCCAGTTGATGTGATGTATCAACTTTACATCAACTCAATTTAGAAGAATTAATTGCCTGCTCACTCTAGACGCGACTGATTGACACCTCACACCGTCAAATGCATATACATGTTCCACATCCAACGATACTCTACATCTATAAATGCCCAAGGTTTGGCAAGAGACAAAGGTGCACACTAAGAAATATATATTCTCCTCCCCACCCTTGCATAACTTGAGCACTGTTTCGATCACCCAACACTGACTTGATCGTCGAAATGTATGCAGCCGCCACCACCCTCGCTGGTTCTGACAGTGTGCTTCTGACCGTGCGTTGTTGTGCTCAGGGAGAATTACGTGGAGTAGCTACCCGTTGACCACGTGGAGGGTTCGATTCGCGAGGTCAACAATTAGTTTATTGAGAAGCCACCTCACTTAACACCCCTAACCAAAATATACATTTTTCGCAAGGTAAATAATGTTATTTGTAAATAGTAAACATTACAATACAACCAAAGCGAAAGACGACCATGATTTGAGATTGTATTGTTTTGTAATTCCGAATTAATATATTTAAATTTTATTGAAGGTACATTTCAAGTTGGGTGGTATTATTCACTTGTGTTGGATTTCTAATTGAAATTGATGTGGCAGGAAGATGAGTTAACAATCATAAATTAAGCTATTGTTTGATGGTTATTATTTTAAAAAAACAATGTTTTGAATAATGATTTTTAAGAAAATATGTGATTAAAAATAAATAAATGGAAAAAGTGTTTGAAAATAATAATTGGGCTAAGTTGTCTTGTTATTTTTAAAATCTCTATTTCCAATATTTGTTAATCTGATTTACCTTATTTAAGTAAATTAAAATTATTGAATAGCATTGGTTGGTTTATTCATCGATTTTCAAGATAGAGGTTGGGTTGCCTAAGGGAGAGAGGGAGGGTACGTGGGAGAGCCGAATTCGTTCACGTGTATATGAGCATGAAACGTTTGACCACGTGTATGCGACTCAGCATGTGGGCCATTGTATAGCAAAGATCGTGCTACCGTGTCGCTTCCTGCCCGACAGCACGTGGCAATAATCATTGCTTTACAAATCATGTCTTCTCCTTGTTTGCCCTTCCTTTCTACGCACTTAGCTATTGTTGAGCACGCGCCTTATTATTATTATATTTTTTAAAATGAATTGAATAGTTTCTTATTATCTGGTAAATACTGCAACAACTCTAAAGATACATCATATATTTGAAATGTGATAATAAATAACTAAATAGGCGTAAGCCTCGTTTGAACCCCATTTTTGGGAAATAAAAATGGATGGGATAGTATTTTTTTTTTAAATGAGTGGTTAAAAGAAGAAAAAAATTTCGATTTACGTATAATATTATTTTATGAAAGATTATGTAATTGAAAATAGGAGAAAGATAAATGAAATGTAATAAAATATAATTTAATGAGATTCAAACATGGACTTAAATGCTAACCCTATCTAATAATAATGAGAAGGGTTACTCTCCTTGTATTTACTGTACAAGGTTACAACCCCTCACATGAAGAGGCCCCCTCAACTCTTAGGGTGGTGGACCGTGGATGTGACACGATGAACGTATCTACTTGGTAAATGAAAATGTCCCAAAATAATCTAATTCACATTTCATAAATGTTTAGTTTAGCTAAAAATCAAATTTTTAGTATATTTGATAAAAATTGATGGACCGTGTAATTGAAAATTTGTGAGTCCTAAAAGTATCTTTAATAGGTTCTCAATTTTTAGATGGCATATTTTACAATTTAGAGAGTCTATAAGTTTGTAGGGTAAAAATTTTTAAATACTCCAATATGCTTTTTATCTTTAATGCTTAATTTTACTACTTCCAAAGAATATTTATCATTTTTTCTATCTTTTAATTTTCCTAATTGTCCTCTTAATTATTATATAATTTTCTTCTTTAAATGCATTTAATTACAAATAATGGATTTGACCTAACTTTGGAGAATTAAACTCACCCTCTATCTTAAAATATTAATTTGAAAATCTCTTAAAACATAATTTTAAGGATTGACTTTTTAAAATAGATTGCATTTTATGTTTAAAGGTCATCTTATAGACGCTTTAAGAAATATGTGATTAAATGTAATAGTTGATTTTGATTTATATTTTAATATATACTAATAATTATTTTTAATTAAAACTTAGTTGTTTATCCTTTTCAAGCTGATACTCGTACATATTAACAACATTGATTTAAAGTCAAAATAAAATTTTTCATTTTGATACTCTAGTGTTACAATTGGTTATTGGCTAGAATTAAGTATAAGCTTCAAGATTTATCATTTAAACTCCTTTGATCTATAGAAGAAACAAATAATGGAAACAATTAATTGAGAATTTGCTAAGAAAAAACTATCAAAATTCAAATCTTCGTAGCATCGATTTTCCTCATATTGATGAATCTTGAGTCTGTTCTCAATGATGAGAACTTCCTGCTATTTTTGAGTTGATGATACTCTATGTTGAGCTCCTGTCAAGAAATTAATATGAAATAATCAAGGGATAATTGTAGCAAAAAGCTTCAAACTTTTGAATAGTAGACTTTTCTCAAACATTAGATTTGTTGTAGTCTCACCCCTAACATTTTCAAACATTGATGGTGAAACACTTTTGGACAATTTTTACCCACGGTTAGTTGACCGAAAATTTAACTTTAACCACATTTTAATATTTTAAAAATGGGCAAAAGAGCAACTTTTAATTTATCACATCCCATGCCTACCTCAATCCCAAAATCCACCCGACCACCTCTACTTCCACCTCCAGCTCTACCAACCACTATCATCCACCCCATCACAATCGCTATCCAACCATCTCCACAACCCAACCCAAAAATGCAGAAATTTCCAATTTCGAACCAGTCAAATGCACCACCAAATCCTAGGCCTATTGGATAACCATAACACCAAGAACTCATTTCAGTGTGAAGATTACATGCATATTGGGGTAATCGACCATGACAAGAGTCTCCTGAGCTAAGGTATCCTGCAAAACCAAGTCATCCTTTCCCCCATTCACTTCATTCTTGTCATTGACTTCGTGAGCCAAACCACCCGTACTATCATTGCTTGCTTCAGCAACACCCACTGTGGTGGCTGCTTGCGTGGCTGTGAGTAAAGCGGGCATTCCAGATTTTCTCTCCCTCTGCCTCTAAAGGAATTAAACCTACTCTAACGCCAATCTGATCAACTTTATTTCTCTCAATACTATTTGTGTATAATAATTTAAAACCCCAGTGACTTACATACAGACAAAATATGTTAAAATGTCCATTTACGAGTGATGTACTACACTATCGGTGAAATGAATAAAGGCATCATCTTTCTTAGTCGGAGTCTTCCTCTTCCGTGGCGGGTGCACTTCTTTTACGGTAGCTAGGCGGTGAGGGTTTTTGGATGGCGATTGTGATGGTGTGGATGCCGGTAGCAGATGGTTGGTGAAGGTGGCGGGCACGCTTTTTTAATTTTTATTTTATTATTTAATGTGATAAATGAAAAGTTAATCTTTTGCTCCTTTTAAAAAATATTAAAAATGGGGTTAAAATTAAATTTTTGGTCAACTAATGGAATTTGGATGAAAACTCTCTAAAAAGACTTCACTTGAAACGTTTGAAAATGTTAAGAGTGACGGCTACAATAAATCAAAGATTTGGAATTTTATTGCAATTATCCCAATAATATTAATACACTAAAAAGTAAATTTTAAAATAAATAGATCTTTAGTTATTAGAAGTTTAAAACAAGTACATTATTTATTTCGGTAATAAATTAGGAGTTAATTTAAAAAGAATTCTTTTACTTCAATGTAAAAACAAGAACTTATCTAACATATTTAAATTAAAAGTTATTATTATTTTTTTTAATGTTTAACGAAATATCTGGTTGCGTTGCGAAGTGAGCACGTGGAAAAGTGTATTTGTTAAAATCAGTAAGAGTGTGTTTGATTGGCATGAAAAATATCACATAGAAAAAAAAATGATTTCCATCTTTTGTGGAAAATAAAAATCACCTCTATCCAAGAAAAATATTTTCCTTAAAAATAAGGAAAATTAGGCATAATTTCAAAAGTTGAAAAATATTTTCTAAAAAAAAAATAACAATCAAACATGAAAAACTGATATTTTTCATAAAAAATAAATATAATGAAACACACCCTAAAGTTTTTAGGAAAAGAAGAAGCCAGCCTTCCGTGTCATACTGTCTCCTTCTCACCCGCAACCAATCATTTGAAAACCTCAATTGCAAATTATCATTTAATTTTAAGTTCTTTTAATTAATTAAATAGTTCGCTCATTTTTAATTGATTAAAGTCATTTCAAGTTATAAACAAGCAATTTTGCCAACGAGAAGGAAGACCTCATTATTCAACTTGGTTAAAAGTCGATCGACCTCTAAATAAGTCAAGTAGGTGTCTAAAACCCTTATTATATAAGTGAGGGATATCAAATTTTAGAATTTTTCGTTCTATGTAATATTTGTATAGTCAAAATAAAGTAAGGTGACCATAACCTTTTTTGGGCATCTAAGGCTCCAGCTTTTGAAAAATGTGGCATTCATCCTGTTTGTTGATGAATTCTATGCCTTTTTTTTTTTCGTAAACAGAAAAAGAAAAGAATTAAAAATAATAATTATCTTCTTGCACTCGTTGACGAACGAGGGAGAGAATTCGTCGCAAGAAATCATCCTGTTTCAACTAATCATATTAAAATTATAATTTTTTTCATTTTTAAATTTTGTACGAACAGGTCAACTGAATTGATTAAGATAGAAATGGATGAAATTCATCTATTAGGAATGCCATCCATTTTCGAAGGTTGGGAACCCATTAGTGTAAATAAAAGGTTGACAAGTTGACATCGAAACTAGTAAGGCAAATTGTAGTGTTCGTTTGACACAAATAATGTGCGTAGAGCAGTGTTATTAAATTCAGTCCGGTTGAAAAATGGACGAATCGGGAATCTGATCGGGGCTGGACAAGGCCATTTGGTCTGATAGTAAGTGACCTGAATAAAGCCCGGGTCAACCAACAATTTTACCTGAAAATCACAGGCCCAATCAAGCTCGATTTATCGTGTTTGAATTTTTTCT
>NW_019238830.1:294696-319928 GCF_002742605.1 Olea europaea var. sylvestris
CAACATTTACAATTCATGTCATAAGGGGGCTGTGGATAAGTTCTTCAAGTATGAGGGGTACTTTTTTTGAAAAAACAAATTATGTGTTCCTAATTGCTTTATGCGTGAACTATTGGTTAGAGAAGCACATAGTTGGGGTCTAATGGGTTACCTTGGCGTAGTAAAGACTTTAAAAATATTAACTGGGCATTTTTATTGGCCTAAAATGAAAGTTGATTTGGAACAAATTTGTAGTTGATGCATAACTTGTAAACAGGCTAAATCTAGGGTCTTACCTCATGGGCTTTATACACCTTTGTCAGTACCTAGTGAACCTTGGGTAGACATCTCAATGGATTTTGTGTTAGGTTTACCTAGGACAAAAAAGGGTCGGGATTCGATTTTTTGTAGTGGTGGATAGGTTTAGTAAGATGGCACATTTCATTCCATGTCACAAAACTAATGACACCACTAACATTGCAGACCTGTTCTTTAAAGAAATTGTGCTCTTGCATGGAGTACCTAAAAATATTGTGTCAGATAGGGATGTAAAAATTTTTAGTCACTTTTGGACGATCTTGTGGAATAAGTTAGGTACGAAATTACTATTTTCTACAACTTGTCACCCACAAACCGATGGACAAACTAAGTAGTAAATAGGACCATGACACAACTATTGCGCACCATGGTTAATAAGAATTTGAAGAATTGGGAAGAGTGTTTACCTTTCATAAAGTTTGCATAAAATAGGGCCACACACTCCACTACATCGTTTTTTCCATTTGAAATTGTTTATAGTTTTAATCCTATAACACCTATGATTTAATACATTTTCCTGTGAATGAACGAGGTAGCTTGGATGGGAAGAGAAAGGCTGAGCTGGTGAAGTCACTCCATGAAAAGGTACGATAGCAAATTGAGAAGAAGAGTAAGCACTATGCAGAGCAAGCAAACAAGGGCAGGAAGATTGTTACATTCGAACCAGGAGATTTGGTTTGGGTACATTTCAGGAAAGAATGGTTTCCAGAACAAAGAAAATCAAAGTTGTTACCACGAGGAGATGGATCATTTCAAGTGCTTGAGAAGATCAATGACAACGCATACAAATTAAATCTTCCAGGTGAGTATAACGTTTCAGCACTTTTAATGTGTCTGGTCTTTCTCTCTTTGATGCAAGTACAGATTCGAGGACGAATCCTTTCGAAGAGGGAGGGGATGATGTGAGCCAAGGGCCGCAAGCGTCGAAGTCAAGTCCAACATCAAGCCTTAAGAAAGATCCGTTGATAGTCGAGGGCGGTCCAATGACTCGAGTAAGGACGAAGCGAGTAAAAGATGTGATGAGATTGCTCGTCAAGGCAACTATTGATGAAACCATGTTTAGAACTTCAAATGGGACAAGTTTCATGTTGGGGTCGTAGGCCCAAGAGACTTGGATCAATGTGTTAAAGGCGGACAAAAATAGAGTGGAGAGCCAAAGTTGTGTGATCGCACAGCACAAATGGCCTGCGGTCGCACAGACCTAGGCCGAGAGTTGAAAGAGGCCAAACTTCAATTCCATGTGGCCGCATGGAATTGAACCATGCGACTGCATGGTTATTTTCAGACGCGTTTTTTTTTTTTTTTGCGATTTTCCTAGTTTTGTTAGAATTCTATATTTAATTGATTTCTTACCTTATTTAGGAGATTATGCATGAAATTACCTAGATTCTTAGGACTAGTATAAATACTCTTATTATTTTTATTGTAAAAAAGACTTTTAACATATTGATTAATTGAAATGCTTAATTGCTTTCTCTTTGTTCTTCCAATTGAACAACTTTTAGATTTATCAAGATATAATTCTTGTGGCGTTCAAATCAACCGGGTGAGATTCCATAATTTTGTGTAATCAAGAGGTCCGCACATTGTTGGTTATTGGGGGTTGCTGGGTTCCAAATTTATTGAATTCGAATCCAAAATCTTGCTTTGGCTTTCTTGGGAAGATTTCCATTTTGTTCGTGGGTTCCGTAGCGTTTGCCTACGCAGGTTTATATCACTGAGCCCCACCATAAGGATGGCTTAGCTAACTGCCACACACCCCGACCTAGGATAGCAATCTCGCTCATCTGGCCCTGGTAATATGAGACCCACACTATCCAAAATCCTATACTAAGTCTTAAGTCTAACCAGGTCGGCCAACTTCAATTTGGAAGGATAGTCATGTGTCCCCTAATGAATCGAAGTATCTACAAGGTTATCTGGTCGTCTTCAGATGTTCTCCCCCTATAATCGCCTCGAAAATTTCAATCAAAGTGGCCAAAATGGGCTCATCTACCCTGACAACCTCTAGGTCCCCTCCAGAACACCATTATCCTCAGAGGCCATATCTTTTCAAAAAAAGTGAAAAACTCAAGAAAACTTACGAAAGTCGACTGGAGTGGGTGGCCTAACACAAGAAAGATCAAGACCAACTCCTTAAAGTCACCAAAGATCACAAAGAGACTGGAAACTCGTCGAAAATCGCCAAGAAATTTGAGAGCAATAGGGATTCTGAGTTTGCAAAGGTGAAAACATTTGAATGGCACTAAGTCCTCCTTTTATAAGAGACCTTAGACGATCTCCATCGTTGAATTCAAACGATGTCAATCTAGGCCGTTCATCTCATCACAAATTTGGATCATAGAAATGAAATGCCAGATTGATCAAAGCCCAAGATCTGATTGTGTCCCTCACGCATGCATAAAACGCATCACCTCGAACAACACCAGTCGTCAACAATAAATAGCTGCAGTAGCCCTTTTTCTGAGAATAGGCAGGACGTCCAACTATCACATTGAAAATACGTAACAACTGTCGCATCAATTAACGTCATAATAAGATGCGTCAGATCAGGGACAAATCGTCCCAATTCACCTCGGATAAAGCTCTTCACCTAGCTTTACAAATCTTTGACGCACCTGATGCTAAGCGCCTTGTGGGTCATCGCCTCGATCGTTGCGTTCCCTCAGCTTTTCAAAGTTTTAGCCATCTCCTAACGCGTCGTCTCCTGTGGGTCAGCGCATCGGTGGCAGATGAGCTCTTCACCCAGCTTTACAAAGCTTCGACCCACCTAACGCGGAGTCCCCTGTGGGTCATTGCCTCGATCACTGTATTCCCTCAGCTTTTCAAAGTTTTAGCCATCTCCCAACGCATCGTCCCCTGTGGGTCAACGTATCGGTGGCAGATGAGCTCTTCACCCAACTTTACAAAGTTTCAACTCACCCGACGCGAAGTCCCCTGTGGGTCATCGCCTTGGCCACTGCATTCCCTCAGCTTTTCAAAACTTTAGTCATCTCCCAACGAGTCGTCCACTATGGGTCAGCGCCCCGAAAGCAGATCCCCTCCTCCCCCAACAGAATCATAACCCAACAATGCCTCGGTTATCTCTAAGCCTAAGCTAGCGGGTGTTCGGAACATCTGTTGGATGCGCCCTTTCACATCAGGACTTCAACAGAATCCCTAGTCACTACTCTAAGCTCGGCATACACAATCGGGAAAATAAGTCCAGACATGATATGAATATTCGTGCATGAACTTGGGAGGACCACTGTTACGTCCCTAATTGAACCACTTCAGAACATTAGGCATACCACTCCCCGAAGCTATCCGAAGTGATCCGACGACCCAATCCACTGAATCAACCAAAGTGCCCCCTGACGCCGAAGCGTTAGGCACTCCGAAGTGCTCCTTTAACAGATCCCTCTGTCGCCACTTTTAGAAATATATCTGTGTCAGGATCCTCTCTGCCTCTAAGGATTAATTGATGTGACGTCTCCATATGTCTAGTTGATATGAAGTATCAACTTTACATCAACTCAATTCAGAAGAATTAATTGCCCGCCCACTCTAAACGCGACTGATTGACACCTATGAACGGACGCCTCATACCGTCAGATGCATACATATGTTCCACATCCAACGGTGCTCTACATCTATAAATACCCAAGATTTGGCAAGAGACCAAGGTAATGAAACTCTCAACCTAGCTCTCCGCACTAAGAAATATATATTCTCCTCCCCACTCTTGCATAACTTGAGCGCTGTTCCAATCACCCGACACTGACTTGACCGTCGGAGTATATGCAGTCGTCGCCACCCCCCGCTGGTTCCGGCAGTGTGCTTCTGACCGTGCGTTGTTATGTGTAGGGAGGATTACGTGGAGTAGCTACTCGTTGGCTACTTGGAGAGTCCAATTCGCAAGGTCAACAATTAGTTTAAAGAGAAGCCACCTCACTTAACACCCCTAACCAAAATATACATTTTTCGCAAGGTAAATAATGTTATTTGTAAATAGTAAACATTACAATACAACCAAAGCGAAAGACGACCATGATTTGAGATTGTATTGTTTTGTAATTCCGAATTAATATATTTAAATTTTATTGAAGGTACATTTCAAGTTGGGTGGTATTATTCACTTGTGTTGGATTTCTAATTGAAATTGATGTGGCAGGAAGATGAGTTAACAATCATAAATTAAGCTATTGTTTGATGGTTATTATTTTAAAAAAACAATGTTTTGAATAATGATTTTTAAGAAAATATGTGATTAAAAATAAATAAATGGAAAAAGTGTTTGAAAATAATAATTGGGCTAAGTTGTCTTGTTATTTTTAAAATCTCTATTTCCAATATTTGTTAATCTGATTTACCTTATTTAAGTAAATTAAATTTATTGAATAGCATTGGTTGGTTTATTCATCGATTTTCAAGATAGAGGTTGGGTTGCCTAAGGGAGAGAGGGAGGTAACGTGGGAGAGCCGAATTCGTTCACGTGTATATGAGCATGAAACGTTTGACCACGTGTATGCGACTCAGCATGTGGGCCATTGTATAGCAAAGATCGTGCTACCGTGTCGCTTCCTACCCGACAGCACGTGGCAATAATCATTGCTTTACAAATCATCTCTTCTCCTTGTTTGCCCTTCCTTTCTACGCACTTAGCTATTGTTGAGCACGCGCCTTATTATTATTATATTTTTTAAAATGAATTGAATAGTTTCTTATTATCTGGTAAATACTGCAACAACTCTAAAGATACATCATATATTTGAAATGTGATAATAAATAACTAAATAGGCGTAAGCCTCGTTTGAACCCCATTTTTGGGAAATAAAAATGGATGGGATAGTATTTTTTTTTTAAATGAGTGGTTAAAAGAAGAAAAAAATTTCGATTTACGTATAATATTATTTTATGAAAGATTATGTAATTGAAAATAGGAGAAAGATAAATGAAATGTAATAAAATATAATTTAATGAGATTCAAACATGGACTTAAATGCTAACCCTATCTAATAATAATGAGAAAGGTTACTCTCCTTGTATTTACTGTACAAGGTTACAACCCCTCACATGAAGAGGCCCCCTCAACTCTTAGGGTGGTGGACCGTGGATGTGACACGATGAACGTATCTACTTGGTAAATGAAAATGTCCCAAAATAATCTAATTCACATTTCATAAATGTTTAGTTTAGCTAAAAATCAAATTTTTAGTATATTTGATAAAAATTGATGGACCGTGTAATTGAAAATTTGTGAGTCCTAAAAGTATCTTTAATAGGTTCTCAATTTTTAGATGGCATATTTTACAATTTAGAGAGTCTATAAGTTTGTAGGGTAAAAATTTTTAAATACTCCAATATGCTTTTTATCTTTAATGCTTAATTTTACTACTTCCAAATAATATTTATCATTTTTTCTATCTTTTAATTTTCCTAATTGTCCTCTTAATTATTATATAATTTTCTTCTTTAAATGCATTTAATTACAAATAATGGATTTGACCTAACTTTGGAGAATTAAACTCACCCTCTATCTTAAAATATTAATTTGAAAATCTCTTAAAACATAATTTTAAGGATTGACTTTTTAAAATAGATTGCATTTTATGTTTAAAGGTCATCTTATAGACGCTTTAAGAAATATGTGATTAAATGTAATAGTTGATTTTGATTTATATTTTAATATATACTAATAATTATTTTTAATTAAAACTTAGTTGTTTATCCTTTTCAAGCTGATACTCGTACATATTAACAACATTGATTTAAAGTCAAAATAAAATTTTTCATTTTGATACTCTAGTGTTACAATTGGTTATTGGCTAGAATTAAGTATAAGCTTCAAGATTTATCATTTAAACTCCTTTGATCTATAGAAGAAACAAATAATGGAAACAATTAATTGAGAATTTGCTAAGAAAAAACTATCAAAATTCAAATCTTCGTAGCATCGATTTTCCTCATATTGATGAATCTTGAGTCTGTTCTCAATGATGAGAACTTCCTGCTATTTTTGAGTTGATGATACTCTATGTTGAGAACCTGTCAAGAAATTAATATGGAATAATCAAGAGATAATTGTAGCAAAAAGTTTCAAACTTTTGAAATACTAGTAGACTTTTCTCAAACATTAGATTTGTAGCAGACTCAACCCTAACATTTTCAAACATTGACGGTGAAACCCTTTTGGACAATTTTCACCCTTTGTTAGTTGACCAAAAATTTAACTTTGACCACATTTTAATATTTTAAAAATGGGCAAAAGATTAACTTTTAATTTATCACATCCCATGCCTACCTCAATCCCAAAATCCACCCGACCACCTCTACTTCCACCTCCAGCTCTACCAAACATCTGCTATCGGCCACTATCCTCCACCCCATCACAACCGCTATCCAAAAATCTCCACAACCCAACCCAAAAATGCATAAATTTCCAATTTCGAACCAGTCAAATGCACCACCAAATCCTAGGCCTATTGGAAGAACTCATTTCAGTGTGAAGATTACATGCATATTGGGGTAATCGACCATGACAAGAGTCTCCTGAGCTAAGGTATCCTGCAAAACCAAGTCATCCTTTCCCCCATTCACTTCATTCTTGTCATTGACTTCGTGAGCCAAACCACCCGTACTATCATTGCTTGCTTCAGCAACACCCACTGTGGTGGCTGCTTGCGTGGCTGTGAGTAAAGCGGGCATTCCAGATTTTCTCTCCCTCTGCCTCTAAAGGAATTAAACCTACTCTAACGCCAATCTGATCAACTTTATCTCTCTTAATACTATTTGTGTATAAAAATTTAAAACCCCAGTGACTTACATACAGACAAAATATGTTAAAATGTTCATTTACGAGTGATGTACTACACTATCGGTGAAATGAATAAAGGCATCATCTTTCTTGGTCGGAGTCTTCCTCTTCCGTGGCGGGTGCACTTCTTTTACGGTAGATAGGCGGTGAAGGTTGTTGGGTGGCGATTGTGATGCTGTGGATGCCGGTAGCAGATCGTTGGTGAAGGTGGAGGTGGAGGTGGCGGGCGTTTTTTTATTTTTTATTTTATTATTTAATGTGATAAATGAAAAGTTAATCTTTTGCTCCTTTAAAAAAATATTAAAAATGGGGTTAAAATTAAATTTTTGATCAACTAATGGAATTTGGATGAAAACTCTCCAAAAAGATTCCATTTGAAACGTTTGAAAATGTTAGGAGTGATGACTACAATAAATCAAAGATTTGGTATTTTATTGCAATTATCGCAATAATATTAATACACTAATAAGTAAATTTTAAAATAAATAGATCTTTAGTTATTAGAAGTTTAAAACAAGTACATTATTTATTTCGGTAATAAATATGGAGTTAATTTAAAAAGAATTCTTTTACTTCAATGTAAAAACAAGAACTTATCTAACATATTTAAATTAAAAGTTATTATTATTCTCCTGTCAAGAAATTAATATGAAATAATCAAGGGATAATTGTAGCAAAAAGCTTCAAACTTTTGAATAGTAGACTTTTCTCAAACATTAGATTTGTTGTAGTCTCACCCCTAACATTTTCAAACATTGATGGTGAAACACTTTTGGACAATTTTTACCCACGGTTAGTTGACCGAAAATTTAACTTTAACCACATTTTAATATTTTAAAAATGGGCAAAAGAGCAACTTTTAATTTATCACATCCCATGCCTACCTCAATCCCAAAATCCACCCGACCACCTCTACTTCCACCTCCAGCTCTACCAACCACTATCATCCACCCCATCACAATCGCTATCCAACCATCTCCACAACCCAACCCAAAAATGCAGAAATTTCCAATTTCGAACCAGTCAAATGCACCACCAAATCCTAGGCCTATTGGATAACCATAACACCAAGAACTCATTTCAGTGTGAAGATTACATGCATATCGGGGTAATCGACCATGACAAGAGTCTCCTGAGCTAAGGTATCCTGCAAAACCAAGTCATCCTTTTCCCCATTCACTTCATTCTTGTCATTGACTTCGTGAGCCAAACCACCCGTACTATCATTGCTTGCTTCAGCAACACCCACTGTGGTGGCTGCTTACGTGGCTGTGAGTAAAGCGGGCATTCCAGATTTTCTCTCCCTCTGCCTCTAAAGGAATTAAACCTACTCTAACGCCAATCTGATCAACTTTATTTCTCTCAATACTATTTGTGTATAATAATTTAAAACCCCAGTGACTTACATACAGACAAAATATGTTAAAATGTCCATTTACGAGTGATGTACTACACTATCGGTGAAATGAATAAAGGCATCATCTTTCTTAGTCGGAGTCTTCCTCTTCCGTGGCGGGTGCACTTCTTTTACGGTAGCTAGGCGGTGAGGGTTTTTGGATGGCGATTGTGATGGTGTGGATGCCGGTAGCAGATGGTTGGTGAAGGTGGCGGGCACGCTTTTTTAATTTTTATTTTATTATTTAATGTGATAAATGAAAAGTTAATCTTTTGCTCCTTTTAAAAAATATTAAAAATGGGGTTAAAATTAAATTTTTGGTCAACTAATGGAATTTGGATGAAAACTCTCTAAAAAGACTTCACTTGAAACGTTTGAAAATGTTAAGAGTGACGGCTACAATAAATCAAAGATTTGGAATTTTATTGCAATTATCCCAATAATATTAATACACTAAAAAGTAAATTTTAAAATAAATAGATCTTTAGTTATTAGAAGTTTAAAACAAGTACATTATTTATTTCGGTAATAAATTAGGAGTTAATTTAAAAAGAATTCTTTTACTTCAATGTAAAAACAAGAACTTATCTAACATATTTAAATTAAAAGTTATTATTATTTTTTTTAATGTTTAACGAAATATCTGGTTGCGTTGCGAAGTGAGCACGTGGAAAAGTGTATTTGTTAAAATCAGTAAGAGTGTGTTTGATTGGCATGAAAAATATCACATAGAAAAAAAAATGATTTCCATCTTTTGTAGAAAATAAAAATCACCTCTATCCAAGAAAAATATTTTCCTTAAAAATAAGGAAAATTAGGCATAATTTCAAAAGTTGAAAAATATTTTCTATAAAAAAAATAACAATCAAACATGAAAAACTGATATTTTTCATAAAAAATAAATATAATGAAACACACCCTAAAGTTTTTAGGAAAAGAAGAAGCCAGCCTTCCGTGTCATACTGTCTCCTTCTCACCCGCACCCAATCATTTGAAAACCTCAATTGCAAATTATCATTTAATTTTAAGTTCTTTTAATTAATTAAATAGTTCGCTCATTTTTAATTGATTAAAGTCATTTCAAGTTATAAACAAGCAATTTTGCCAACGAGAAGGAAGACCTCATTATTCAACTTGGTTAAAAGTCGATCGACCTCTAAATAAGTCAAGTAGGTGTCTAAAACCCTTATTATATAAGTGAGGGATATCAAATTTTAGAATTTTTCGTTCTATGTAATATTTGTATAGTCAAAATAAAGTAAGGTGACCATAACCTTTTTTGGGCATCTAAGGCTCCAGCTTTTGAAAAATGTGGCATTCATCCTGTTTGTTGATGAATTCTATGCCTTTTTTTTTTTCGTAAACAGAAAAAGAAAAGAATTAAAAATAATAATTATCTTCTTGCACTCGTTGACGAACGAGGGAGAGAATTCGTCGCAAGAAATCATCCTGTTTCAACTAATCATATTAAAATTATAATTTTTTTCATTTTTAAATTTTGTACGAACAGGTCAACTGAATTGATTAAGATAGAAATTGGATGAAATTCATCTATTAGGAATGCCATCCATTTTCGAAGGTTGGGAACCCATTAGTCTAAATAAAAGGTTGACAAGTTGACATCGAAACTAGTAAGGCAAATTGTAGTGTTCGTTTGACACAAATAATGTGCGTAGAGCAGTGTTATTAAATTCAGTCCGGTTGAAAAATGGACGAATCGGGAATCTGATCGGGGCTGGACAAGGCCATTTGGTCTGATAGTAAGTGACCTGAATAAAGCCCGGGTCAACCAACAATTTTACCTGAAAATCACAGGCCCAATCAAGCTCGATTTATCGTGTTTGAATTTTTTCTTAAAAGGAAAAAAAAAAAAAAAAAAATTATCCGATAAAGGTTCCCAATTAATATTGATCGCCAAAAATCAACATAACAATATGATGTGATTATGTTGTTCAAAACCAACAATAATAAATTAAAAAAAAAAAAAAAAGTGGTCGACGCGGTCGCATGGTTCACTCATGCCGAGACCATGTGGTCTCGGCATGAGTGAACAATGTGACCGCATGGGTTTGTATCATGCGGTCGCATAGTATAAAATCTTGACCCTTTTTTGTCGTTTTTGGCCGTTGCAAATTTGAATTTGGTGACTTTTCACTTGATTTTTTAGTACTATTTCGTACTTCTGGTCAATAGCTATATATATGAGAGCCATATTTGAGGGAAGGATGTTAAAAAAATATCTTACAATCCATACTTTATTCTAAGAACAATCAAATCCCGATTTACATTCATATCTTTGTGTTCTTCAAGTTTTGGAGAATTTCATCTTGTGTTTTGGTGAAATTCTTTGCAAGGCTTGTTATAATCCTTCAAACAATTTGTCGGAATACCTTTAAACATCTCAAAACACCAAAAAATAGGCAAATAAAGTTTGAAGACAGCGATCCCACATTCAAGCCTTCACATTTGTTGATATAAATTTTGTTTTGATCCATTTTGTTGCCATATTCTCTTGTGATTTTTTTTTCCATCTCTCAATTTATTTCCAACAATCTCAAATGTTATTCTCCTTGCAATGGAGAACGAGACTACAATGGCAACCATCAAACTTATGAACCAAGATTTGGTGCGGTTGGATCGGTTCGATGGTACAAACTTTACGCGGTGGTAAGACAAGTTGAAATTTCTACCTACTGCATTGAAGATCTTCTATATTTTGGACCCAGAATTGGCTCCACTACCGGAACGTACAAATGGAGAGATCGAGGCAATCAAGGCTGAAAGACAGAAACGATAAGAAGATGAATTGATATACTGCGGTCACATACTAAATGCATTGTCGAACCATTTATATGACTTATACATTTTCAATTTCTGCAAAGGAAATCTGGGAAGCATTGGAGAGTAATTACAAAGCGGAAGAGGAAGTTACCAAGAAGTTTTTGATTTCTAAACACTTCGACTTTAAATTCCTTGTTAATATCCTTCTTCTTCCCCAAGTACACGAATTGCGAGTCATTGTCAACAGACTAAAGGAGGTAAAGATTGAAATCCCGGAGACCTTTCAAGTGGGAGCCATAATTGCTGAACTCCCAGGGGCTTAGAAAGGATACCGGAATAAGATCATGCATAGTTTCGAAGATTATTTCTTGGAACAGTTGCAAAAATATCTTTGGATCGAAGAAGAATCCAGATTGCGTGACAAGATTGAAAACTTCTTTGAGGGAACTTCCAAAGCCAATGTTGTTGAAAAATCTGAACCACCGACAAAATCCAATAAGAGGAAGCATTCGAGGAACTTTAAAAAGTTCAAGAAGAAGACCAAAGAATGGTGTTTTGTGTGTGAAAAATTTGGATATTATGCAAAGGATTGTAGACACCGAAAACAAAAAAACTTCGAGGGCAAAGTGAACTCCATCCAAGAAGATAAGATCATGGCCACCGTAAGCGAAATAAATGCAATCAAGGGAAAGGTTCCTGGATGGTGGTATGATACTTGTGCTACTGTATACGCATCATATGATAAAACTGTATTCAAAACATACCATGAGGTGGATGGAGACCAAGAGATTCAAATGGGCAACGAAGTTCAATCCAAGGTTATTGGAAAGGGAAATGTTGATATCATCTTCACTTCCGGGAAAATCCTATAAGTTTGTAGGGTAAAAATTTTTAAATACTCCAATATGCTTTTTATCTTTAATGCTTAATTTTACTACTTCCAAATAATATTTATCATTTTTTCTATCTTTTAATTTTCCTAATTGTCCTCTTAATTATTATATAATTTTCTTCTTTAAATGCATTTAATTACAAATAATGGATTTGACCTAACTTTGGAGAATTAAACTCACCCTCTATCTTAAAATATTAATTTGAAAATCTCTTAAAACATAATTTTAAGGATTGACTTTTTAAAATAGATTGCATTTTATGTTTAAAGGTCATCTTATAGACGCTTTAAGAAATATGTGATTAAATGTAATAGTTGATTTTGATTTATATTTTAATATATACTAATAATTATTTTTAATTAAAACTTAGTTGTTTATCCTTTTCAAGCTGATACTCGTACATATTAACAACATTGATTTAAAGTCAAAATAAAATTTTTCATTTTGATACTCTAGTGTTACAATTGGTTATTGGCTAGAATTAAGTATAAGCTTCAAGATTTATCATTTAAACTCCTTTGATCTATAGAAGAAACAAATAATGGAAACAATTAATTGAGAATTTGCTAAGAAAAAACTATCAAAATTCAAATCTTCGTAGCATCGATTTTCCTCATATTGATGAATCTTGAGTCTGTTCTCAATGATGAGAACTTCCTGCTATTTTTGAGTTGATGATACTCTATGTTGAGCTCCTGTCAAGAAATTAATATGAAATAATCAAGGGATAATTGTAGCAAAAAGCTTCAAACTTTTGAATAGTAGACTTTTCTCAAACATTAGATTTGTAGCAGACTCAACCCTAACATTTTCAAACATTGACGGTGAAACCCTTTTGGACAATTTTCACCCTTTGTTAGTTGACCAAAAATTTAACTTTGACCACATTTTAATATTTTAAAAATGGGCAAAAGAGCAACTTTTAATTTATCACATCCCATGCCTACCTCAATCCCAAAATCCACCCGACCACCTCTACTTCCACCTCCAGCTCTACCAACCACTATCATCCACCCCATCACAATCGCTATCCAACCATCTCCACAACCCAACCCAAAAATGCAGAAATTTCCAATTTCGAACCAGTCAAATGCACCACCAAATCCTAGGCCTATTGGATAACCATAACACCAAGAACTCATTTCAGTGTGAAGATTACATGCATATCGGGGTAATCGACCATGACAAGAGTCTCCTGAGCTAAGGTATCCTGCAAAACCAAGTCATCCTTTTCCCCATTCACTTCATTCTTGTCATTGACTTCGTGAGCCAAACCACCCGTACTATCATTGCTTGCTTCAGCAACACCCACTGTGGTGGCTGCTTACGTGGCTGTGAGTAAAGCGGGCATTCCAGATTTTCTCTCCCTCTGCCTCTAAAGGAATTAAACCTACTCTAACGCCAATCTGATCAACTTTATTTCTCTCAATACTATTTGTGTATAATAATTTAAAACCCCAGTGACTTACATACAGACAAAATATGTTAAAATGTCCATTTACGAGTGATGTACTACACTATCGGTGAAATGAATAAAGGCATCATCTTTCTTAGTCGGAGTCTTCCTCTTCCGTGGCGGGTGCACTTCTTTTACGGTAGCTAGGCGGTGAGGGTTTTTGGATGGCGATTGTGATGGTGTGGATGCCGGTAGCAGATGGTTGGTGAAGGTGGCGGGCACGCTTTTTTAATTTTTATTTTATTATTTAATGTGATAAATGAAAAGTTAATCTTTTGCTCCTTTTAAAAAATATTAAAAATGGGGTTAAAATTAAATTTTTGGTCAACTAATGGAATTTGGATGAAAACTCTCTAAAAAGACTTCACTTGAAACGTTTGAAAATGTTAAGAGTGACGGCTACAATAAATCAAAGATTTGGAATTTTATTGCAATTATCCCAATAATATTAATACACTAAAAAGTAAATTTTAAAATAAATAGATCTTTAGTTATTAGAAGTTTAAAACAAGTACATTATTTATTTCGGTAATAAATTAGGAGTTAATTTAAAAAGAATTCTTTTACTTCAATGTAAAAACAAGAACTTATCTAACATATTTAAATTAAAAGTTATTATTATTTTTTTTAATGTTTAACGAAATATCTGGTTGCGTTGCGAAGTGAGCACGTGGAAAAGTGTATTTGTTAAAATCAGTAAGAGTGTGTTTGATTGGCATGAAAAATATCACATAGAAAAAAAAATGATTTCCATCTTTTGTGGAAAATAAAAATCACCTCTATCCAAGAAAAATATTTTCCTTAAAAATAAGGAAAATTAGGCATAATTTCAAAAGTTGAAAAATATTTTCTAAAAAAAAAATAACAATCAAACATGAAAAACTGATATTTTTCATAAAAAATAAATATAATGAAACACACCCTAAAGTTTTTAGGAAAAGAAGAAGCCAGCCTTCCGTGTCATACTGTCTCCTTCTCACCCGCAACCAATCATTTGAAAACCTCAATTGCAAATTATCATTTAATTTTAAGTTCTTTTAATTAATTAAATAGTTCGCTCATTTTTAATTGATTAAAGTCATTTCAAGTTATAAACAAGCAATTTTGCCAACGAGAAGGAAGACCTCATTATTCAACTTGGTTAAAAGTCGATCGACCTCTAAATAAGTCAAGTAGGTGTCTAAAACCCTTATTATATAAGTGAGGGATATCAAATTTTAGAATTTTTCGTTCTATGTAATATTTGTATAGTCAAAATAAAGTAAGGTGACCATAACCTTTTTTGGGCATCTAAGGCTCCAGCTTTTGAAAAATGTGGCATTCATCCTGTTTGTTGATGAATTCTATGCCTTTTTTTTTTTCGTAAACAGAAAAAGAAAAGAATTAAAAATAATAATTATCTTCTTGCACTCGTTGACGAACGAGGGAGAGAATTCGTCGCAAGAAATCATCCTGTTTCAACTAATCATATTAAAATTATAATTTTTTTCATTTTTAAATTTTGTACGAACAGGTCAACTGAATTGATTAAGATAGAAATTGGATGAAATTCATCTATTAGGAATGCCATCCATTTTCGAAGGTTGGGAACCCATTAGTCTAAATAAAAGGTTGACAAGTTGACATCGAAACTAGTAAGGCAAATTGTAGTGTTCGTTTGACACAAATAATGTGCGTAGAGCAGTGTTATTAAATTCAGTCCGGTTGAAAAATGGACGAATCGGGAATCTGATCGGGGCTGGACAAGGCCATTTGGTCTGATAGTAAGTTGGATGAAATTCATCTATTAGGAATGCCATCCATTTTCGAAGGTTGGGAACCCATTAGTGTAAATAAAAGGTTGACAAGTTGACATCGAAACTAGTAAGGCAAATTGTAGTGTTCGTTTGACACAAATAATGTGCGTAGAGCAGTGTTATTAAATTCAGTCCGGTTGAAAAATGGACGAATCGGGAATCTGATCGGGGCTGGACAAGGCCATTTGGTCTGATAGTAAGTGACCTGAATAAAGCCCGGGTCAACCAACAATTTTACCTGAAAATCAC
This sequence comes from Olea europaea var. sylvestris, assembly GCF_002742605.1. Taxonomy (NCBI): domain Eukaryota; kingdom Viridiplantae; phylum Streptophyta; class Magnoliopsida; order Lamiales; family Oleaceae; genus Olea; species Olea europaea. The sequence continues at coordinate 310,361 of NW_019238830.1, forward strand.
AGGCCCAATCAAGCTCGATTTATCGTGTTTGAATTTTTTCTTAAAAGGAAAAAAAAAAAAAAAAAAAACCTTTTTTGGTCCAATTGAACCTTAAACCTAGGGATGGCAATGAATCGAGCCACACCGACTCAGCCCTTTAACCCACGAGCTCGAGCTGAGCTTGTGGCTTGTGAAAGACTAGCCAAGCTCAAGCTCGAGCTCGAGGGCGAGCTCTCTACCCACGAGCTCATGAGCTCACAAGCCACGAGCCGAGCCGAGCCCACTAGTCGCTCAAGCTCTTGATTTTTTTTAATTAATTAATTTATTATTATTTATTATTTTTTTTGAGTAAATTTGCACATTTTTTGACCTTTTTTATTTTTTTTTTTTTAAATTTGCATATTTTTTTACACGTCAAAGCTCAGTTTGTGGGATTAAGCCCCCTGATCGATTCGGTCTTCAGGCAAATGACGAGCCCGAGCCGCCCACAAGCCGAGCGGCCGAGCGCGTTTGACATCCCTACTTGAACCTCTAAGGAAAATGATGCCTTCTTTACTGCAATAATCTATATATAACCTATAGGTCTGAACATCTTGAAAAATTATGGTCCAATATTTCACCTTATTATGTATTGAAAGATTAATTTTAATTAAGAAGAATTGAATGTCTAACAAAATTTATAATTCCAAAATATATAAATAATTAGTGACAATTAACTTAAAATATTTAATTTTATATCTTAAAATTTATTTATATTTTTTAAGTAATGACCCATTGGTCCGACCACTGATCTATTGGCCCAATCACTAACTCAAGACCCGGAATCACTATCGAATCTATATTGGGTCGAAGCTAATAACTATGGCTTAGTGCAATTAAATCCAGAGGTTTTCAATTCGTAAAACTTTTTCAAGTAGAGTTGTCGTGAAAAAGTTTTGATTATTTGATTGTCAATCCAAAAAAACTGTGGTAAAATATTGTCAGGATGAAGCAATAATTTTGTGTGTTAATGGTAATAATAATAAATGAAAAAATGCAAAGGAGAATAATTAGAAGAAGTAAATGGTCATTCGGAAATGACGAGATAAAGACTGCTCCTGAAGACGACAATCTTGAACTTTGCTACATATAATTATGGTGTACACTTTAATTTACACTTTATCACGTATCATTACCCTATTGGAACTTTGCTACATATAATTATGGTGTACACTTTAATTTACACTTTATCACGTATCATTATCCTATTGGACAGTTTACATTTCAAACAATTTTTTCATCCAATTGACACTTGACAACAATGCAAGTATCAACCAAAGTGTCAAAAATCAGTGAACAAATAGCAAAGTTCATCATAAATATATATTCCGGATGAGTACACAGAAATGTAATAATTACTTTTCTGGACCCTAAAATTTTTTAGTACATAAATTTATAAATTTGCCTTTTTTGTTTACTTGGGTCTCATGTATTTTCATCACAGTTTAAATCAAACATTAATTTAAATAATATATTCATAACTACTTGTAATTACGATCCACATATTTTGACTCACTACTATTCTTCTTTAAAAACCACTTATAAATTTTCTAAATAGAGGCTAAATGTTCATTGACATGCTCTACGTGCATTGTATTCGACGGCTAAATAAGTAAATTTAAAATGTGCCTACCTTACAGTGCTGAAATCAAATCGATACAAGAACAATTGGCAAGTTGATGATATGTGAAGCTTTTTGAGCTAGTTCAGTAGTATTCGACGATATAGTTTAATTTCTAACAACCTCGTTCATAACAAACAAGATCAATACACGTGACAAACAGCAAAGCGCACGTGCGGGTGTCTTTCTCCATTAAAATGGTCAAAACAAATGGGACATCTTATACTTCCATCGTTTGCTTGGAAATAAAAATAATTTATATTTAGTACATTAACATGATGTAATCCAGCCATGCAAACACGCGTGTGCACGTGCGATGAGATAATCAAAATTTGTGTTGCTAATTAAGTGATTGTTTTAATGCTTTGAATAAGGTTAAAGATTGGACGAGGAGGTGCCTTTGGATTATGTGATGTTGCCTAGAAAAAGAATAAATTAAAGGGTCTTCTAAGATTAAAAGGGTGTCCCACTTGCTGAATCATGTGATCTAACAACTAAGATTATTGGTTACTTCAGGATTATATGATTTTGTGTAAAAACAACTTACATCATTGATATTATTTTATGATTCTTAATTTAGATTTAAATAGAAGCCTGTTTCGCTTAATTTTTGAAAAGTCAAAAACTCTTTTTCAAATTAAAAAGTGCTTATAAACTTAAGCTACTTTTGAAACCACTTATATAATTTTATAAAAGTACTATGAACCCATTTGATATGACTTTTAAAAGTCAGGTTTTATTTATGCATAATTCAAAATTCAGGTTACAAGTTTCATTAATGCAAAAATCATGTTTTAACTAATTAATTAAAAATATTTATTAAATAATGATAATAAAGTCATGGCTATACGTTTAATGGTTACAGTTTCACAATTTTAGGTTACCAATTTATTTATTAGTCACATATCATCAAATTAATTGGTCACAATTTTTTCGACGTCACAAATCAAAATTTTCATAGATTACAGATTATTTCAAGAGCACAGATCAAAAAATTATATCACAAATGATCACAAATCCAAAAAATTATAGGTCACAGGTCACACATTTTCAAATTTGATGTCATGAGTTACTTTTTTAGTTACAAAAAGATCAAATTTCAAAGTCACAGATTAATAATCAATCACAAGAAACCAAATAGTTGGTCACAGGCACCAAACACCCTATCTCAATCCCCCACAATACTTGGTCACAAACGTTATCCCCGACCACAATACTATCACAGCCACTGCCAACATCACCACCACCACCACCACCAAGACCACCACTCCAAACCGCCAACAACACTACCACTACCACCACCACCAGCACGAAAAACACCACCACTCCGAACCGCCAACACCACCACCACCAACATGACAAACATCACCAGCAAGTCACCACCAAAGTCAGCCACACCATCCACACCACCGTCCTCATCAACAATCCCAAAGCCCCCAACCAGTCCACAATCTCACAGATCTTGGAGGTATCTGCTCCGTGCAACACTCTTGCTTGCGGTGTGAGCAGTGGTTCCTGTGCTGGTATCGTTACTCCTGCTCGCAACTATGGACGGTGCTTGGTGCCGTGCGACAGAGGGATTTCATCTTCACTGTAAAGTGCAATTGCTGCCGTTTCCGCCTTAGTAAGCTGGTGAACAATAGTCACCGTGATTTCGACAGTGGTCTCTAACAGTGGACGGGGGCATTGGAGATGTGGGTTAAGTGGGGGAGAGAGGAGGGAAACGAATCTAATTCTAGGGTTTAGAATAAAATTGGGATGAAATAGGGTTGAATTATTTTATATTAATATTAATAATTAAATCAATACCTGAATTTTGAATAAAAAAAACTTTCCTAGATGATTTTTCATTCTGATCTTTAAATGCCCGAAATCATGTATTTTCCCTTTTCTAAAAGCAATAGCAAATATCATACCAAACCCACCCTATATTTCAGGCTAAAAAACTTTTAGAGTGCTTTTAATTGCAACCATTAAATTTGCATGGAAAAAAAAATAAATTCTTCACAATTAAACTGTCTAAAACTTATTTATATGGAAATTAGTAATTAAATGTGTTTAATTGATTTAATTTTCAATATAGAAAATATTATACTCGTCCATATTTTATTGGTGGGTAAATAAAAGAGAATGAATAGATATGGGAGAAGAAGAGAGAGTAAAATGCATGAAAAATAAAAACCACCACTCTAAAGAAAATATTTTTCTTATTTTTGACCAAAATATGGTCACGTGACCAAAAGTTAAAAAATATTTTCCATAAAAAAATTGTCAATCAAACACTTCAGAAGTAAGAATTTATGTGAAAAAATGACATAGCTCTTGAAATAAAGCCAATTCAACACTCTTGAAGAAAAAAGCCCCCCTGGGTAATATAAAAATGAGTTAAGAAGATCTTTAGCACAGAGAATCAGATAAAACTGAAGTAGCTCGATTCCTCAGCTCAAAATTTAATTGATTATTCTTTCATAAATTTTCCTCGGCTCTTGAATTTGAAATAATCTTCCTTTAGTATTAATTGAATACTCTTCCTTAAATATTCAACCAATCCTTGGTGATCAGTTTAGGATGTAATGTTGGGCCTACATAACAACTAAAAGCCATATCTAAATTCCAGCCCATGGCCCATAGATAGTAAGAATTCACCACAGTACGAATAAATAACATTTCCCAATGAACAAGATGTTGATTTATTTTTCTTCAGTAAGAAGTCACAACGGTACTAAATAACACCATTCAATACAGTGAACAAACGTGATGCAAATTAGCCATCGATCAACATGAAAGTAGCTCAACTAGTGTATGAAATGTCTTTGCCAATAAGCAAACTTGACTAACCTGTTTCAAAACCAAGAATGTAACTGCAATGTTCCAGAGACAAAGCTAGCTTTTTCTACGGAACAGGCATCAAAATATCTCTTAAGAACTATACGAATGGCCAATGAAAGCCTAGAATCAAAATGGATTTTCAATTATATATAAATATTAAGTTGCAACAAGATTCTAAATTCCTATTAACATAGCGCTTCTACAATACAAACTCAAATAAAATAAAAGGTCAAAAGTAACCATACTTCAGAACTTTTACATTGGAGATGTGAAAGGCAACTCGAATAAAACGGAAGAGAAAAGTTTTTCCTCGCACCTATAACTGTGGAGCATTATAAGTCTGATGACCATAATAAGGCGGTGCTTGGTTTGTTGCAGCTGGTGCATATAGTGTAGGAACTGATGTCATCATTCCAGCTTCATAATTACTGTAGGATTAGAAAACTGAACCCCATTAGCTGCGTTGAAAGTGAAGAATATACGAGACTAGATTGTTTACCCATTATTCTGCAGTAAACCTGTCAAGTTTTCAAATTCTATGAGATAAACCTGTTCGCATAAAATGCATGAGCGTCGTCGTATCCTTGGTACATAGTATGTGACATATCAGGCCTGCACAGGCAATAAAAATGCTTAAGTTTTTTGGTTCAAATAAAAAATTCACACACAATGAAGAGAGTAGTAATTTACATTGTCTGTTGAGTAGCAACTTGTTGAAGTTGACTAACTGCTTGTGGCAGTTGACCACCAGCTTGTCGCATCAGTTCAGCATATACATATTCATCGACCCGTTGCTTTGCAAGAGCAACCTGTTAAAACATTGGCATCAATAATCAGTAATTTATAATTAACAAACTTTTGTAGCAAAATTCAAAATTTTACTGCATGCATACATATTGCTCTCCGAACTTGAGACACTAATTGATAAAAATGGTCGGTCCCGGGCACTAAGTGAAAATCAAAGAAATGTTTAGGATAAACAAGCCATGCACAATCACTTTAACAGGACCATTGTTGCAAAATCTTGACTGACGCGACACGCCAAATGTGAGATTTTCATTGAACACTTTGTAGCTTACACCTTGGGTGTCATTTGCTAAAGCTTAAGCCTTAATTAACAATTGACACATCTAAGGGAATTAATGTTGAACTTACAGGTATACGACTTAAGACTAAGCTTCAGGGTAGCTGAACTATGCACACATTTCTCTGCCTCCTGAGCTTTCTATTGTTGGCCTAAAGTATTTGGACAATTTTTTATCGCCCAGAACGCGCACAATAGGTTCCCCAATTGCATCCTTTTTACATATTGAATAGGACTGAAATAGCATGGAAGGCCACTTAACAACATAAACTCCACAACATCTACTTTTTAACCGGAGACTACTACTTTCATATTTAGAAATGTAGGTGCTATCTCCTTTTTTCAGATTTCCCCAATAGCCATGAACAGTTACTTCCGGAGAGGCCAAATGAGGATAGTTAGCGGATAGTATTACTATCCAGAAATAATAAATACACAGATGGCTGCTTCACCTGCTGAGCACTACCACCTAAATGGATTTGCCTTTGTGTTTGTTCACCTCTCCCACCATAAACCTGCAAAAGAAATGTGAAAGAATTAAGAGGACTCAACAGAAAGATGTATATGAGAAAACCAAAACAATGAAATGTCTTGAATCCCTGAGGGAATACTTATTTTTATTTTTAGCCCAAACTATGACACAGTAGTATTTGAACAAAAGTCTGATTGACCAGTCTGGTTCACACTTTCCATAGAATACTATAATGAAGGCTACTGTGGAATTTGTGTATTTGCTCTTACTAGCTTCCTATGCAGTTTCAAATGCAGCACTGGACAAAACAACATCACTAAACTACCAAGCATGCATTTCAAACATTGTTATTACTTTTAATCAAATAGCTTCCTCAGTAACGAATAATCTTTTGCATATGCGAATGTAGAAATCCTTACTTAGGAAATTACAAAGAATATCCAGCCTCTCAGCTATCTTTCCATAACCTTATCAATCTCTTCATTCGGTAATGAAAGCTCAAGCTTTGTTACTTAATTTCCATTCATGTTGAGCTTGAGATACTCATACTTGGGATTTTAATATGTGAAATCCAGCTACCGTAAAGCTAACAAAAAGGATTTAAACCAAGTTCAACAAACCTTGATAGTTGCTCCAGACTCATTCCTGATCCTAGAAATGTTTGCGCCAAATCTTCCAATTAAACCGCCAACCAAATTTTCAGGAACCATAAGCTCCAGATTTACATATTCAGCTGCAAGATTGGTTGTCCTAAAGATGATGTCGTTATGAGAATTAAGATTACACGCAATAGCACATTGCAGCAATCAAAATTACATAAATGGCATGGTAATGACGTAATAACCTGAAGTAGGGTCCACATACTGTTGAGCAGGACGAGAAAAGCCAGGATTAGGATTATAAGATGGGCTGATAGAGATTACTTGTTTAGGTGGGTTGTCCCTATATATGTCAATCAATGTGAGAATCAGGAAACAGAAGATGTAAACAAAATAAACATTATAAATTCATCTGAATCAAAATCTATCACCTAAGTTGGCATCCAATTTCCACTACAGCCCTCAAAACTGCAGGAACGTCTCCTGATATCTGGAATAGCAAATCACACCCATCTTTAAACATCACATCAGAAAAGAATAAGCAAAAATGAAGATTACGCACTGGAGAAAAATGTTCCAAATTTTCAGCATTCAAATTAAGCCGTGTCTCACTCATATACAGGAGGATAGAGATGGATATTAATTATATTCAACATGTTAAGCAGACATGTTTTCTGTTTCAATTAGAACTAACAGATTAAGTCATGCAACTGTACTCTAAAAAACCAGGAGTATCCCAAGTTCAAGTCTCTCTGTCCCCCTCCAAAAATGAAGTTTCATTTTATTTTCTGTAAAATTTGCCCAAAGGAAGGTAATGTAACCCCAGCAGATTATCATCCCTGGATCCAAGTTGAACCTGTGACTTCATATGACTTCGAGGAACAGTTATGGTCGGTAAAGTAGAGCATGCAAAAGGATGGGCAAAGAGAAAGAAGATGGGAACAAAAAAGAGAACGAAATGTACCAGGTTAATCTGTATAAAACTATTTCCACCTCTTACGATCATGACATAGATACCTTTCCTATTCACAAACAACTGTCCTTTTAAACTTTTGATTGACATATTCATCAATAAAAATCATCATTTATAAGAATATGGACGCGCTATTAGACTTATGAACTAGAAATGCATGATGTGCAAATATTGTTTTGCAATGAGAACAACTAGGATCTCACCTGGACCACTCGATCTGACTCGTGAGCAGATGCACAGGGCGGTAACTGATTTGGAGAAAGGACTGTAATGCTTGCTCCGGAAGAATTCCTCAAGTTCTCAATATTTTGACCAGAAACTCCAATTAAGCCACCTGCTTGAGTACCCGCAATCAAAAGCCTTATTGTATTAGCTGCCATGTGCCCAGCACCAACCTTCATAGCCTCCACATTTCCCTCATCGTCCTATGGAATGGGTAAACATATACTGTATCAGCTTAAAATGATAAACAATTTCACATTTCCACATTTAACCATGCAATGTTCATGCCCAGACATCTCTGAAATGTGATCTCTAAACAGAAGCAAAAAAATGTAAAAGAACAGGTATTATTGCGTGCAATGCTTCATTCAGATTGATGGACTGCATGACTGAGACAGAGTTGTTCAAATGATGCACACTTACTCATGCTTCATACTCACAACTGATACGCACTAAGCAAGTCCTAAAATTTCCTGTTTAAAGAGTCAGTTATCTCTCATATCATTTTTTCTGCAGGTCATTTTTACCACAAACGCTTACTAATCTTCCTTGGTTCATTATTGCTAATCCACTAATGTTCTGGCTGACAAGTATCCAGCTAAACTTAACCATCTTTTGGCAAATTTATAAATGGTTTACAAATAGAAATGGTAAGAGAATAATACTGGGTCCTAAACTTAGCCCCCCTTTGGCAAATGTGTAAATGGTTTATAAATAGAAACAGTAAGAGAATAATGTTGGGTCCTACAAAATGTGTGGATAGTAATGAGTAGTAGCTACGAATGTTTTGTTGACAGAGGCTTTGTGAGGCAGCATCATTTCAAGATATGTATGTTAAATGGTTCGTTTTCAAACGAGTATCTCTCAGAGGAGCCCTATGATGCATGGAAATGCAAAAAGACATGAAATTTTCTAGAAAAGTGCTAAAACTTTCATTAAAATAATATTTATATAACCTTTTTTTAACCATACGGTGCAAAACATCTAAGATATTGTTACTGTGAAAATCAGTGCTTTTCAAATTATAAAAAGCGCAATTGCTTTAGCACTTAGGGATATAATGACAATTTTTAAATCTTTTATAATTATAAATGAAAGTAGCATCCTTTCAAGAAAAAAGAGGTTAAATCAATTAATTTCCTCCCAATCGATTGATATTTCCCTTCAAAAAGTGGTTGATATTTAATAAGGCATGTCATTATCTTCTAAAAAATGTCGCTTTCTCTACTTAATAAATAAAACACACTGGACCCTTCTAAATAAGGCAAGTCAGTTAAGGCATGTCTTCCTTTAGAAATCAGAAAAGTTGATTTGGTTCTTCAACTAGTGTTTCTTTGGCCATTATTTTGAAGTGATAAAATGAAAACGAGCCAAGGCCAGTGGGTCAATCAGTCATTGCGAGATCACAGGCTTGCAATTTAGCTACCGGAGCTACGATAGGCAGGGTTCGTTTATCTTTTTCCTTTTTGATTATCTATAAGTATTCAAGGTGTGTCTAAGACTTTCATAGGTGAGCCAGAGGCGTGTCCGTGGCAACACACACAACAGAAAACAAGGGAAAACATTTGACACGCCACCTGACGTATCAAACACATGTCGGCCACGTATCGACGTCAAAAACATGTCAGACACTATCTCGCCAGTGCCACAAGCGTGTTAGTGCTTCCTTGAAGAAACAAGTTGATTATGGTTCCCAAGTCACAACCAGATACACCCAAACTTGTTTGTCAACACGGGAATAAATGATGAC
>NW_019238830.1:319952-324939 GCF_002742605.1 Olea europaea var. sylvestris
TTGAAGAAACAAGTTGATTATGGTTCCCAAGTCACAACCAGATACACCCAAACTTGTTTGTCAACACGGGAATAAATGATGACATATTCATTGATTTACAAAAGCATTAGCTTGTGATTGTTTCTTCCATCCTTGCTCTCCCACATAAATGATGCTCACATGATAAAGGAGAAACTTGAATATTTACAAAAGCTTAAACGCACACATTCACTAATGCCTCACTATAATGGAAATGCAACAACAACCACCTCACACCATAAGCACAAAGTAGCAATGTAGGCAAGAGAACTTTAAAAGATTGAACTTCAAATACAATAGCCTATGGTATTATATCACATTACCTTGAGGATCAGACTAACAATTTGATGAAGGGCATTTTCTGCATCAGAGAATACATTGTCACTGTCTTTAGAACTTATAATGATCACCCGCTCTTCATGTCTCTGTAAAACAAAAAATCTGAAGTAAGAACTATTTCATGTTAATATCAGGTGAGGAAGATCTGCTACAGAAATAATGCAAAAAAATATGGATAGGTACAGAAGTTAAAAATGTCCAGCAGCACAAGCCAATCTGCCAAAAATTGACTTTGTTTCGTTAGTCTAACAGAGAATACTACTCAGCCAGACAACAAACAACACTGTCTCACATCATATTCCTATCTTACATTTTAAAAATGTCTCTTACATGCAAATGTTAATTATCAACCAAAAAGGATCACTAAAATAACATGCAATGATCTTTCCAACATACAAAAACTTCTCTGCAGCTGATAGACTATGATTCCTTCATACTTCCCTTTTTGGCTGTTTTACTTCAAAATTTATAATTAATAGGAATGCATACTCAGCGTTGACAAGAATGTTGAAATTCAAAATTCACTTTCACTTCCACACACCGCAAGTTCCACGTAACCTTTTCAGCTAAATAGTTCGTTTATATTATTTTCTTCCTTTCCATCTCATCTACATTTATTTTTCAAGACTAAGAAATAGTTAAAAAAATAAATCTGCATATTATTTTGTACATATAGAAAACGAAAGGTTACTAATTAAGCATGTTTATTTGTCCCAAATTTCCATTCAAGAGAAACAAATTCATAAATTTAATGACCAAAATAATTGCCCTTCTATCCTTACTTCCACATCTCAAATGAGCTCAATTCGTAATGAATTTATTATACTTAATGGAAAGAACGAAGACTTCATGGTCAGAATTAAATCATCGTCTCCTCTCCCCAGAACAGGTAACCGTTGGATCCAATTTATCAAGAAATACATGAATATTATCACGAAACACACTGGAAATATTATCACGAAACACAATGGAAAACTAAATTCAATCAAGATGACGTATTTACGCACAGAAATGGCATCGGCAATCTTAATAGTTGCTTTAGAATCATCTCGAATCTTCTGAATACGATGACCCACTCTTCCTATTACTTTCCCGATCTGCCTCGAAGGCACCACTATGCGGTATATAACGTCGTGCGTCGCCTTCACACGACGTTTGGGTGCCGGAACATCGGTTGAAGTCTCCACTTCCGCATCTACAGCTGTATCCTCTTCGCGAGGCCTCTTGAGATTGTTCCTGGTATTAACAGCAGTAGTGGAAACGCTTGGATTATCAGACGTCATCGTAGATGAAAACGGAGGTGGATCCGGAAGTGGTTCAGTCGCTACTGAAAGACTTGTGTTCGGGTTCCGATTCGGGCTAGAATTAGGGTTTCCGGGTGTTTCCAGGTGAGACATGGAGCTGAAGGCAGCGATAAACAGAAGAGAGAGAGGGATCAACGATCGGGGAGATGCCGGTCGTATTTGAAGGGTTTTCAAGGTGTGTTGTGACGCTTTTGTCCTCTTAATTCCTAAAAACTTCTATTTTTAGGTTTTAATTTAATACTTTATAATAAGGTGCAAGTTCATTGTTGATGTACAAGTAAATCTAGGAATGTCACAAGGGGCTCGGCGGCTCGGCTAGTGAAAATAGGGCCGTGGGTGGTTTGGGCTCGTAAAATTACGAGCTCGAGAGGGCCTCGCTAGGAGGTTTGCCGAGCCCGTTCGACTCGCCTAAAAGGCGAGCCCACGAGAGGCTCGTTATTTTTAACGAGCCACGAGCTCTCCTTCAAACGACGAGCCACAACCTGCTCGTGGCTCGCAATGAGCCCCCAAAAAAAGTAAAGTGATCGTTTTGGTCACTTTTCACTTAAATTATTTTTTTAAAATTTTTCCCCCCTTCTACTATAAATACTCCTTAACCCCATTTTTTTTTTTTTATATCAATTACTCAATCACTACTCCAACTCTCTCAACTATCTTTTATTATATCAATTATCGAGTTTTTACTCTCTTGTGCTGCAAAATATATAATATCAATTCAATTTTTACAGTTTATTAGTTACAATTTCAATTCATCAAATTCTCAATTCTCACAATCTCACTACATTTATATTCTTCTAGTTATTACATTTGGATTTCATCATAAACAATCAAACAAATAGATCAGCACTCATTTGTTGAAAGCTTATTCGATACGGGATGTGGGCTACATCATGGCGAATCGCCTAGGACGACGCAAAGTAAATTTTCAAATGAATTTGTCGGTCTAAATGACATACCCATTCCTAAAGATATTCACATTCACGGTCAGGGAAGCCACGATCCAATTTATTTTGATGATATTAACGTTTCCGAAGCGGAACATGAGGACGAAGATACCGAATTAAACATTCCAGATGCGAGGGGAAGGTGAAAGGCCAAAAAACAAGCAAAATATTGGGATCACTTTAAGTTGATTTCAACGGGAAAAGTCGTTGATGACCTTGCAAAATCTAAAGCGGTATGTAAATACTACCAACAAAGATTGGCATGGCAAAAAGGAATTGATACCACTCATCTCAACCACCACTCCAAAGCATGTGCAGCCATACATTGACTTCTTCCAATTGGTCAAACACAATTGCAATTTGACAGTTCAAGCGTCGGTTCTACAACTTCACCCCTATCCACATGGGTGTATTCGGAGGACAATACTCGAACTGAAATGGTAAAATTTGTTGTTGACACTGAGTTGTCTCTCGCTATTGCAGACAACCAACATTTCGTCTCCTTCGTGAAAGAATATCTGTAACTGAGGTACGTTGGGGTAAGTCGAAACACTCTTCGTGCCGATACAATCCAATATTTCGATAATTCAAAACAACAATTAATTATGGATTTGCAATAATATAGGAGTGTTATATCTTTAACTTCTGATATATAGGAAGTGATTAATAAAAGAGCATATATAGCTGCAACCGTTCACTATATAGACCCACTTTGGTTCACGCATAAGAAAAATATTGCTTTTAGAATTATTAAGTTTCCTTACAATACTAATAATATATATAATGATATTATCAGTATTGTCAGAGAATATAATTGCGAGACTAAAATTCGGTCTTTTACTTTTGATAATGCTAGTGTTAATAAGGTAGTCGTCGATAAATTGTATATGACACTTCAACCTGATGTTGGAGGGTATTTGTTTCATATTCGTCGTGTGTGTCATATTTTAAATTTAATTATGCAATATGACTTAAAACATATAAAGGATGAATTTCAAAGGATTATGAATGCATTAGTATATATTACGATCTTTCCTAGTAGAAAACAAGCATTTGAAGATTTTTGTGTCGAATTAGGAGTGACGACTGCTAAAACATTTGTTAGTAATGTAGGCCATAAATGGAACTCTACTTACTTGCTATTAAAGTCATATGAAGGTTTCGAAAATTTAATAACTAACTTTTATAACAATAGACACGTTAGAAGTGACGACGATGGTATGTTAAATGAATCCGATTGGATTTTAGCTTTGAAAGTTAAACGATTTTTTATATCTTTTTAAGAGACTACAAAAATTTTATCCAGCGTTCATTATCTCACAAGTTGTATGGTGCTTAAACGACTTTATATAATTGCAAGAACATTTCATAAATATAAAAGTAATCCTGCTTTTAGTGAAATTATAATTGCTACGGAATTAAAGTTTAGAAAATATTGGGAAGAACTACCTATGTTATTTCTTTTAGCACGCACAATGGATCCCGATACAATATTTCGGGAACTAAATACGTAATTGATCAAATCAATAAAATTTTAATACTTGATACACCTATCACCTATAAGAATTTAGAGCAAACATTATGTGGAATGAATGATTTTTATGTGGAGAGAATGGTTGCGAATGTTAGTCGGGTACCCTCTGCACCTACTCCTTCTGTTGAAATTGAAGAAGATGATGCCGAAATAATGAATTTATTTCAAAGTATTAATACATTTAGATATGATGCAACTGCAATGTGTTCATCTAGTGCCATGTCGTCTACATTTGCGTCTCATCAAATATCGGCCGAAACTCAAAATGCGATGCCTGCCGAATTAATTGATTATTTCAATCATAATATGTCAACAGACAGAACAATTTAAAAAAAGTTCAAAAGAAGTAATTGTATTCTTGCGAAAATATGAAAGACGTTGATCAATTGTTTCTGCAATTGCGAAAGATCTGCTAATACCTCCAGTTAGCACTGTTGCTTCGGAGTCTGCTTTTAATACAGGTAAAAGGGTTTTGATCGATGTCAGGAGCCGACTGAAAGAAGATATTTTGGAAGTGTTAATGTGCATGAAGGATTGGCAGGACACTCATTTTCGACTATAAGATAAATACGCTGAAATTGTATGTCGCCAGGTAAGTGATATTTGATTTAATTAATTTAATCAAAATTTCTTTATTTTTTAATCGTTAAATTTAATTTTCTTTAAAAAAATTGTACATATTACAACAAGTTGTTTGTGTACAATTTTTAACTCCGCCTACTTAAAATTGATGTAGTAGATTCCAAACACAGATAAAGAAAGAGTGTTTACATTTTATCTACTTTAAAAAGAAATCAAAAAAATATATTTTTTGTAAATGTATTTCAAAAAATAATTCGTCTTCATTA
>NW_019238831.1:0-248 GCF_002742605.1 Olea europaea var. sylvestris
GTTGATCGGAAACAAAAATCGCGCCGGGGCAATTTCGTCATTTTTCTCGACTGTGTCGAAATTGGCAGTAATTTGACAGGTTTTATCGGGAACAAAAACCGCGCCGGGTTTAATACCATCATTTTTCGCCACATTGTCGGAATTGGCTGAAATTTGACATGTTGATCGGAAACAAAAACCGCGCCGGGGGCAATTTCGTCATTTTTCTCGACTGTGTCGGAATTGGCTGAAATTTGGCAGTTTGATCG
>NW_019238831.1:503-1888 GCF_002742605.1 Olea europaea var. sylvestris
AAATTTAACAGGTTGATCGGGAACAATACTAGCACCGGGTGTAATTTCGTCATTTTCCGCGACTGTGTCGAAATTGGCTAAAATTTAAATGGTTGATCGGAAACAAAAATCGCGCCGGGGGCAATTCCGTCATTTTTCTCGACTGTGTCGGAATTGGCTGAAATTTGGCAGTTTGATCGGAAATAAAAATCGCGCCGACGGCAATTTAGTCATTTTTCTCGACTGTGTCGGAATGGGCTCAAATTTGACAGGTTGATCGGGAACAAAAATAGCGCCTGGTGTAATTTTGTCATTTTTCTTGACTGTGTCGGAATTGGCTAAAATTTGACGGGTTGATCGGAAACAAAAATCTAGCCGGGGGGAATTTCGTCATTTTTCTCGACTGTGTCGGAAATTGCTGAAATTTGATAGGTTTATCATGGACAAAAATCGCGCCGGGTGTAATTTCGTCATTTTTCGCGACAGTGTCGGAATTGGAAGAAATTTGACTTGTTGATCGGAAACAAAAATCGCGCAGGGGGCAACTTCCTCATTTTTCTCGACTGTGTCGGAATTGGCTGAAATTTGGCCCTTTGATATGAAATAAAAGTCGCGCCGGGGGCAATTTCGCCATTTTTCTCGACCTGTCGGAATGGGCTCAAATTTGACAAGTTGATCGGAAACAAAAATCGCGCCGGGGACAATTTCGTCATTTTCTCGACTGTGTCGGAATTGGCTGAAATTTGAAAGGTTTATCGGGAACAAAAATCGCGCCGGGTGTAATTTCATCATTTTTCGCGACTGTGTTGGAATTGACTAAAATTGACTTGTTGATCGAAAAAAAAATCGCGTCGGGGGCAATTTCGTCATTTTTCTCGACTGTGTCGGAATTGGCTGAAATTTGAAAGGTTTATCGGGAACAAAAATCGCGCCGGGTGTAATTTCATCATTTTTCGCGACTGTGTTGGAATTGACTAAAATTGACTTGTTGATCGAAAAAAAAATCGCGTCGGGGGCAATTTCGTCATTTTTCTCGACTGTGTCGGAATTGGCTGAAATTTGAAAGGTTTATCGGGAACAAAAATCGCGCCGGGTGTAATTTCATCATTTTTCGCGACTGTGTTGGAATTGACTAAAATTGACTTGTTGATCGAAAAAAAAATCGCGTCGGGGGCAATTTCGTCATTTTTCTCGACTGTGTCGGAATTGGCTGAAATTTGGCAGTTTGATCGGAAATAAAAATCCCGTCGGCGACAATTTCGTCAGTTTTCGCTACTGTGTCGAAATTGGCTAAAATTTGATAGGTTGATCGGAAACAAAAACCGCGCCGGGGGCAATTTTGTCATTTTTCTCGACTGTGTCGGAATGGGCTCAAATTTGAAAGGTTGATCGGGAACAAAAATCGC
>NW_019238832.1:0-1888 GCF_002742605.1 Olea europaea var. sylvestris
GTTGAAGAAGTGCTGGACAAAATATTGACAAAGAAAAACTGCACCATGGGTAATTTTGTCATTTGTCGCGATGGTGTCAGAATTGGCTGAAATTTGGCAAGTTGATTGGAAACGGCTCGCAAAATTGCACTAGGGGCACAGACCCAGGATCACGGGATTTTAGCCAAATTCCTTCGTTTGGGCCTCAAAATAAGTAATTTCCTTATTAATTATGTTAGGTTGAAAAAGTGATGGACAGAAAATTAACAAAGCAAAACTGCACCTGGGATAATTTTTTCATTTGTCACGACGGCGTCGGAGTGGGCCAAAATTTGCCAGGTTGATTGGTAACGGCCCACGAAATTGGACTCGGGGCACAGACAGGACTTTAGCCAAATTCCTTCGTTTGGGCATCCGAATAAGTAATTTCTGTATTAATTATGTCAGGTTGGAGAAGCGCTGGACTATAAATTAACAAAGAAAAACCTCACCTGGGGCAATTTAGCCATTTGTCGCGACGGTGTCGGAATGGGCCAAAATTTGGCAGGTTGATTGGAAACGGCCCCCGAAATTGGACTCGTGGCACAGACTCGAGATCACAGGATTTTAGCCAAATTCCTTCATTTGGGCCTCCGAATAATTAATTTGCTTATTAATTATGTGAGGTTAAAGAAGTGTTGGACAAAAAATTAACAAAAAAAACCACACTAGGGGAAATTTTATCATTTGTCACGACGGTGTTGGAATGGGCCGAAATTTGACAGGTTGATTGGAAATGGCCCGCGAAATTGGACTTGGAGCATAGACCCCGGATCACGGGATTTTAACCAAATTCCTTTGTTTGGGCCTCTGAATAAATATTATGTCTGGTTGAAGAAGTGATGGATAGAAAATTAACAAAGCAAAACCGCACAAGGGGCAATTTTGTAATTTGTCGCGATAGTGTCGGAATGGGCTGAAATTTGGAAAGTTGATAAGAAATGGCCCGCGAAATTGGACTCGGGGCACAAACCCAGGATCACAGGATTTTAGTCAAATTCCTTCGTTTGGGCCTCCGAATAATTAATTTTCGTATTAATTATGTCGGGTTGAAGAAGTGATGGACAGAAAATTAACAAATCAAAATCGCACCAGGGGCAATTTTGTCATTTGTCGCGACGGTGTCGAAATGGGCCGAAATTTTGCAGGTTGATTAGAAACATTCCGCGAAATTGGACTCGAGGCACAGACCCGAGATCATGAGATTTTAGCCAAATTCCTTTGTTTGGGCCTCCGAATAATTAATTTCCCTATTAATTATGTGAGGTTGAAGAAGTGTTGGACAGAAAATTAACAAAGCAAAACCGCACCAGGGGCAATTTTGTCATTTGTCACGATGGTATCGAAATGGGTCAAAATTTGCTGGTTGATTGGAAACGACCAACGAAATTGGACTCGGGGTACAAACCCGGGATCACGGGATTTTAGCCAAATTCCTTCGTTTAGGCCTCCGAATAATTAATTTCCTTATTAATTATGTCAGGTTGAAGAAGTGATGGACAGAAAATTAACAAATCAAAACCTCACTTGGGGCAATGTTGTAATTTGTCGCGACGGTGTCGGAATGGGCTGAAAGTTGGCATGTTGATTGGAAACGGCCCGTGAAATTGGACTCGGGGTTCAGACCCGGGATCACGGGATTTTAGCAAAATTCCTTCGTTAAGACCTCCGAATAATTAATTTTCGTATTAACTACGTCAGATTGAAGAAGTGCTGGACAGAAAATTAACAAAGAAAAATCGCATCGAGGGCAATTTTATCATTTGTCGCGACGGTGTCAGAATGGACCGAAATTTGGCTGGTTGATTGGATACAGCCGAGAAATTGGACTCGGGGCACAGAGCCGGGATCACGGGATTTTAACCAAATT
>NW_019238833.1:0-1888 GCF_002742605.1 Olea europaea var. sylvestris
ATAAAAATTCAGCCCAAATCGAATGACCCAAGGAATGAAGCCCAATTGGAGAATCCCCAAATCAGATAGCCCAAAGAACGAAGTCCAATCAAACAACTCAAGATGAAAGCCCAAATAGGGAGGCCCAAGAACGTGGTAATGCCATCGTCCAAGATTGCAAGTCGCCCAAAATCTGAGCAAATGAAGTACCACACAGTCGCCCAGAGCTATTACTCTATTCTCGCCAGAACCTTCAAGTCGCCCAAAGTCTTGTGGTTATCAAGAAGTGCAGTTATCAAAGCAGTTATCAGAGCAGCCCCATCACGTTCCACGATTCAAGGAATTCAATCGAAAACGGTTGAACGACGAAGAGTAATGGCAGCAGTTAAATAAGACAGTTTTCATGACAAGCTGGCCATTACGAGGAAAGTGGGCAGTTGCAGAACGATCAAGCAGTTTTTAGGCGGTTGATCACAAAGAGATCGTCCATGAAGTATAAAAGGGAGAAAAGACATAGAGCAAAGGACCGAATCAAAAACTCTCGAATAGAAAACATGTAATTTTAATTTCCTTAACTTTAGATTTAAACACTTTTCTTTCAATAACTCGTGTGCTTGCGCCTCTTGGACGTACATTGTTTTTAATTTCTAATTGTAAAGTCATCGTCAATAAAAGAACACCCCCTTTTTGGAACTTTGTCTCAAGAGGTTTGTCCCTTACACAATCGTCTGATCCCTTTTAATTATTAGCGACTAACCCGCACGAAACACAGT
Source organism: Olea europaea var. sylvestris (assembly GCF_002742605.1). Taxonomy (NCBI): domain Eukaryota; kingdom Viridiplantae; phylum Streptophyta; class Magnoliopsida; order Lamiales; family Oleaceae; genus Olea; species Olea europaea. The sequence continues at coordinate 753 of NW_019238833.1, forward strand.
TATATTCAATATAAAGGTACATACAAAAACTCCGTGTTCGTAACTACATTTCGTCATGCTCTCTCAAATTCCTGCATTTACTAAGGTCATTATTTTCTTGTTAGTTTGAGGTATTATAATATATATCGTAATTTAAAATTTGAAATTAATAATCTTATTTCTTTCACTTTGGAGTTTCAAATGTATTTGTTTTTGAGTTAAAACATTCTTAAATTCATAGTTAATAAATCCAAAAGATGAGATTCTTAAATTCACTGGCTTAATGAATGGGAAAGATAAGGTTTTCCAAAGTACTCTTTCCTACATATTTTTTTTTATAGACATCATATATATAATGAGCTCTAGTGGAGGTCGAATGCGTAAAAAGTCCACATCGACCTGCTATTAGGAGTCTATCTTATCTGCATTTCACCTATCGTCAAATCATGAAGGTAGGGCAACTAATTACGTATTCCAAGTGGATGAAATCGATTTTAAGGATAGATATTTATCGTACTTCAATCTACCACTTTGAAATTCAGGTGTTTCTTTATCTTAAAATATATTTTTTAATTTAATTTCACCTTTTGATTACATGTATTACCATAATACTAACAAATGTTAATGTTATAATTGTTCATGCTTTCATTGTTTCTTGTAGACGACTGTAAATTGGTCTCATTCGAAATACAAGAAAACCATTACTGTTTCATTGACAAAATTAAGGCCACAAAAAATAAAAATAAAAAATGTTGTGAATAATATTTAATGGATATGTTAGAAGTCTTGAATGTATATTATAACTCTCCTCTCTATTCTATAAGTTACAAGATAGAATTTATTGTAATAAATCATGTAATTAGTAGTTGTAACTCCATAGTGTTGGAATTTGATTCGAATTCATCACCATATATGGATATGGGATACCAAGAATCAAAAACTTGGATGATTGTTAATGGATGGTAACTGAAATTCTATTATATGTATATGTATTTAATCTAGTTAAATAAGGCGTTTAGTAATGCGTGCTTTAAATACATTTCAATTAATGGAGCCTCCTACATTCAAGAATCCTATACTTTTCTATTTTCTACCAATTTGAAGGATCATTCGATGTAGTTGGAATAATTGAAATTCTTCTTGTTCGGGCAGGTAGT
>NW_019238834.1:0-1888 GCF_002742605.1 Olea europaea var. sylvestris
TTTTTTTCCCTAATAATTTTGTAGACCCAAATCTGGAAAAAGATTTTTATTTGAATTTTTTGAAGTGCGAGTGAGGTTTTTGATCATGGCGGTGATGGAAAATGCCCGGGAAAACACGATGATATCGTCGAATCAACCCGACCCGAATGCTGACGTTGCCGTGGATCATCACCATCTCAATCAGCAGTCAACAAAGGCCGCCGTTAATCAAAAGTCAACGAAACTGAACGATCAGAATTACAACCTGATGCAGCGTAAAATTACTTCGCCGCAATCCAACGGCCATCATATGCGGCAGCAGAGTATCAACGGCAATCGAGTCTCTGAAGTTTACCCTAACAGTGAGGGCGAAGAGAGTGTAAATGGTGGAGATGATGATGGACAGGAAGGATTTAAGAGGGAGATGAGGGATTTAGAGGAAATGTTGTCGAAGTTGAACCCAATGGCGAAGGAATTTGTGCCACCGTCTCTCACTGTCAAATCGAATGGCGGTCGCCACCGCAGGCTGGTGCCACCACCACATGCTGCTGGTGCGGTGGGTGGGATCTTTGGGTATAACACTAACGGATTTCTGATGCAGCAGCATCTTAACTCTGGAGTTCCCATTGGCCATTCTATAAGAAGGGTTTGTATTTTATGATTTTTCCATATCTTGAACATAATAATCATTTTTTGGATTCTAGTAGAAGATTAGGTAATATATTTATCGTATTCTTTACTTCAGTTTAGTTAGAAGTGATAGAGTAAGCAGAAATTTCATTACCTTTGTATTTGTTGAAGTTCATATTCTATAGAAAAATAGAAATAAAGACTAGGATGTTTGGTTTTGCTAATTCTTTGGATGTTATCATGCTATAAAACAGAAGAAATATGGCTATAGTCATGGGGAGCCGAGGATGAATGGCCGAACAAGCTTGGCCCAGAGAGAAGATGTGATTAGGAGGACAGTGTATGTATCTGACATTGATCATCAGGTAAAATGGAATTTAGGGTTTGTGCACCTGTTGTTATTCACGAGTTTTGATTTGTTTCGACAATGACTTTGTTTATAACTTTGTTTTATACTTTTTTCGTGGATATAGGTTACTGAAGAGCAACTTGCTGCAATTTTCGTTAGTTGTGGACAAGTAAAGTCTCTCAGCATTAGGTCCACAGCATTAGAATTTATCTTTGTGATATAATATGTTCTAATATTATTTTTCCATGTGCATCGTTAAGGTTGTGGACTGTCGCGTCTGTGGTGACCCTAATTCTGTGCTTCGTTTTGCCTTCATTGAATTCACGGATGAGGGTATGTAATGATTTGTACTCTAGTTCTGTATTTTGGTGAATCCTGGGATTACATTCTGCACTATCTTTTGCATGACTTGCAGAAGGAGCGCAAAATGCTTTGAGTTTGGGGGGTATTATGCTTGGATATTATCCATTAAAAGTGCTGCCTTCCAAGACAGCAATTGCACCTGTTAATCCAACATTCTTGCCAAGGGTGAGAAATTTATTGTGTTCTTTATTCTTTATTTACCTCCCTTGTGTGAATTCAGTTAAAGATTAGAACTCTAATAACTGTTTTCTTTATCTCAAAACTAGTCTGAGGACGAAAGGGAGATGTGCGCAAGGACTATTTATTGTGCAAACATTGATAAAAAGGTAGCTTTGGAATTTTCTGTCCTTTTTTTTCATGTAGTTATTGGGTTTATTGAAACGCATATATGATTTTTTTGCTTGTTCTAATGCAGGTCACTCAAGCAGACGTCAAACTTTTCTTTGAGTCCATCTGTGGAGAGGTCTGTAGCTGAGTATAACAACTCTAAGTAACTCTTCTATTTAAATACCCACTTCAATGTAATGAAATCTGTTCTCCAACACAGGTTAACCGCTTGAGGTTGCT
>NW_019238835.1:0-1888 GCF_002742605.1 Olea europaea var. sylvestris
AATTTGGAGGAAAGAATGCATTTTGAATAGTAGATTAATGGAGAATGTATGTTTAAAAATTATAGAAAAGTTTTGGGTTTGCATGTAATATTATTTTATTGAAGAATGTGTGGTTGAAAATGAGTTTTGAAAAAATGAATTTTTAGAATGGGGCTCAAACAAGGGCTTAATTGTGGATTAGGTATTATTATTATTTATTTATTTATTTATTTTTTTAATGGTTCTGCAATGCAAAAAGAATAGCTGGGGAAATAAATATGAGATTGCTGTATGTACAACTTTAAGAAAAGGAAGCGAATAACATTTGTGATTAAATCAAAAGGTAAGAAAGAATTCATTTTAAGATTCAAAAAAAAAGAGAGAGAAAAGAAGAAGAGAAAATAAGGCTAAATTGAAATTTGACAAGTTCCAAGAATATCTCTATCAATATTAAAATTCATGTCACATCACGCAACTCGTTGCTAATCATACAGAAATCCTATATAGTGAATTTACACAGCTTCCTTGATCAGAAACTTCTCATGCATTTTTTATGAATTTGAACTGCGGATTCCAAGTTCTCATCCCAATTTCTTCTGTAATCTGCTGTATAATTTGCTTTTCATTTCTAAGCTGTTACAATCCTAACATGTTACTAAACACAACCTCTGAAATTTATACAATGTGGTCCGACAGGTCTGCCAGCGGAGACATTAGTTGAGAGGTTCGTAACAGTTGGTGCATACAGTCTCTTGCGATCCTGCACAATTGAGCCGGAATGCATTATTGGTCAGCACTCTATCCTTATGGAGGGTTCTTTGGTGGAAACACATTCTATACTTGAAGCCGGATCTGTGGTTCCTCCAGGAAGGAGAATACCAAGTGGCGAGCTTTGGGCAGGGAATCCAGCAAGGTTCGTTAGGACTTTGACACATGAGGAAACACTGGAGCTTCCTAAACTGGCCGTTGCAATAAATGATCTGAGCAAAAGTTACTTCTCTGAGTTCTTGCCTTATTCAACCGTGTATTTGGAAGTTGAGAAGATGAAGAAGTCGTTGGGAATTTCTATCTGATGGAATTCATTACTCTCATCACAAATGTACGTCGGCTTGAGACTTCTTTTTTCTTTTCATGGAAATCAATAAGCAAGTGTAAGACCAATGTAAGCCTTAGACACCGTATTCTGTCCATGATTTTATTGCTTGTGCAAGTAAATGGGATATGAAATGTTTTACTTGTCAAGATTTTTTTATTTTTTTTTCTTTCTCGTGGGTTTTTTGGCCTTGCTCAGACTTGCTACAAAAGTGTTTTGGAATTGTTGCAGTCGAAGGATTTGCACTATAAGGGAGTGGCAAACATGGTACACAATATTGGATATGATTAGTTTCGAACGTCCTAATATTATCAGTACTGTCCTATACAATTTACCAGACTAGCTGTAAAGGTTTTTTGATAAATTGTAGGCCAACTGCTAGTGTCCCATGAGCTGGAGTCGGAGCATAAAATAGCTGTAGAGGCACACCATTATTGTTGCACTTCTGGAACAATTTGTTGGCCTACCAAACACACTTCAAAAATCAGAAATCCAAGTTTCTAATATTATCTGCTCTATCCACAACCACATTCAAATATTCTTCTAAGGCCAGGTTGTACTGATTCGAAGCTGGAAAACATTTTGGTTCTAGCTTTTCGAACATGGTCTTACTCGAACCCATTGCAACTTTTATTTTCTTTTAGTATTATGGTTTTGAATTTAAATCATATTCACAAGAATAAAAGGTAAATAAAGAAATAACTAAAAAGGGTCTAAATAGAAATATTTTAATTTCTGATCCTGTCCCGCCTCCTCAAGTGGTGGGGAGTGGTTTTCGTCCTGTTGTCATTTCTAGGTTGATGGCCAATTATTAAT
>NW_019238836.1:0-1888 GCF_002742605.1 Olea europaea var. sylvestris
ATTGCTAGCCAAATTCAATTGGAATAGAGCCAATGAAAAGTGGTTTTCCATTTCACGATAACTTCGAGCTTGTTCATTTTTGGTGAATTGCTAGTCAAATTCGATTGGAATCGAGGCAATGAAAAGTTGCTTTTGATTTCATGATAACTACGACGTTTTTCATTTTTCGTGAATTGTTAGTCAAATTCGATTGGAATCGAGCCTATGAAAAGTGGTTTTTGATTTCATGATAACTTCAGATTTTTTCATTTTTTGCGAATTGCTAGTCAAATTCGATTGGAATCGAGGCAATGAAAAGTTGCTTTTGATTTCATGATAACTACGACGTTTTTCATTTTTCGTGAATTGTTAGTCAAATTCGATTGGAATCGAGCCTATGAAAAGTGGTTTTTGATTTCATGATAACTTCAGATTTTTTCATTTTTTGCGAATTGCTAGTCAAATTCGATTGGAATCGAGCCAATGAAAAGTGGTTTTTGAATTCATGATAACTTCGGGTTTGCTCGTTTTTGGTGAATTGCTATTCAAATTCAATTGGAATCGAGCAAATGAAAAGCAATTTTTGATTTCATGATAACTTCGGGTTTGGTAGTTTTTGGCGAATTACTAGTCCAATTCGATTGGGATTGAGCCAATGAAAAGTGGGTTTTGATTTCATGATAACTTCGGGTTTGTTCGTTTTTGGCGAATTACTAGTCCAATTCGATCGGAATCAAGTCATTGAAAAGTGGTTTTTGATTTCATGTAAACTTTGGATTTTTTCATTTTTGGCGAATTGCTAGCCGGATTCGATTGGAATCGAGTCAATGGAATGTGGTTTTTGATTTCATGATAACTTCGGGTTTGTTCTTTTTGGCGAATTGCTAGTCAAATTCGATTGGAATCGAGTCAATGAAAAGTCGTTTTTGATTTCATGATAACTTTGGGTTTGTTCATTTTTGGATAATTACTAGTCAAATTCGATTGGAATCGAATCAATGAAAAGTGGTTTTTGATTTCATGATAACTTCGGGTTTGTTCGTTTTTGGCGAGTTACTAGTCCAATTCGATCGGAATCGAGTCATTGAAAAGTGGTTTTTGATTTCATGATAACTTCGAGTTTTTTTTTCGTTTTTGGCGAATTGCTAGCCAAATTCAATTGGAATAGAGCCAATGAAAAGTGATTTTTCATTTCACGATAACTTCGAGCTTCTTCTTTTTTGGCGAATTGCTTGTCAAATTAGATTGGAATCGAGGCAATGAAAAGTTATTTTTGATTTCATGATAACTACGGGTTTTTTAGTTTTTCGCGAATTGCTAGTCAAATTCGATTGGAATCGAGCCTATGAAAATTGGTTTTTGATTTCATGATAACTTCGGGTTTTTTCATTTTTTGCGAATTGCTAGTCAAATTCGATTCGAATCGAGCCAATGAAAAGTGGTTTTTGATTTCGCGATAACTTTGGGTTTTTTCGTTTTTGGCGAATTGCTAGTCAAATTCGATTGGAATCGAGCCAATGAAAAGTGGTTTTTGAATTCATGATAACTTTGGGTTTGTTCTTTTTGGCGAATTGCTAGTCAAATTTGATTGGAATCGAGTCAATGAAAAATGGTTTTTGATTTCATGATAACTTCGAGTTTTTTTTCGTTTTCGGCAAATTGCTAGCCAAATTCAATTGGAATAGAGCCAATGAAAAGTGGTTTTCCATTTCACGATAACTTCGAGCTTGTTCATTTTTGGCGAATTGCTAGTCAAATTCGATTGGAATCGAGGCAATGAAAAGTTGTTTTTGATTTCATGATAACTACGACGTGTTTCATTTTTTGTGAATTGTTAGTCAAATTCGATTGGAATCGACCCTATGAAAAGTGGTTTTTGATTTCATGATAACTTCAGATTTTTTCATTT
>NW_019238837.1:0-1887 GCF_002742605.1 Olea europaea var. sylvestris
CACTCAAACCAACAAAAAATAAGAGAAAATAAACCAGATCGAGGTTAATCTATCGATCTGATTACTAGTAAAACAATACACAAAATTGCGTATTTTATAGGGAGAAGGAAGAAATTAGGGAGCTTCGCAAACTCGAGGCGGCGAGATAGGGAAGAATGGGAGTTTGGTGGGTGTTGGGGGTAAAGGGCGGGCGCATATGGCTTATTAGGTCAGGAAAGAAAATTTTAGACGGTTGAGATTTAATGTGATCGCCGCCGAAGAAGACCCACAATTTTTCCTTGCCAAGACCACGTTTGGACGTAAGTTTAAAAGAATCTCTTATGTCATGACACCGATCAATTCAATATTTGAGATGTTGTGACTTGAGTTGTTCGTATCCAAGATATCGTTAATTGAGTTAACAGTACCACATCCATATGTACATATAAGAAATAATATTATTTGCAATCGTCCACTACCGTAGTCGTCCTACATTGCAAACATATGACGAGTAATGATTTATTGCATAAGGTAATAAAAATTGCCACATTAATGTATCAAATTACTAATCATCACATGTATGTCACATATGGTGACTGCGACAGTGAACGACAACAAATAACAATACTTACATATAAAATTGTTTTACTGAAGTATTTATAGTTTTAATTACATTTATTATGCTTTTATTTATAAGTGAAATCATAATGAATAAAAAGTTATAGGTGAATCCAAACATGCACCAAGCCTAACGTTCTTCTCGAATTCAATGCTATTATTTTTTTATTTTATTTTTTTCTCTCGTCAATTGTCAGCCAACTTTGAAATTGTTATTTCTAGTTTTGACCCTCTATTTGTTTAAAAGACCTCTTATTTTTTAATGTTTTAAAATTCAATTCAAGCATTCGTCTGAAAAAATTGGAAGTATTTACAAACGGTTTAAATTATAAATAAATAAAGATTAATAGTCAATAAGTATAGTATTTGGTAATCCTTCAAAATATATGCACAAAAAATATTTATACATATGAGCCAAACATAATCCAAGTTTGACTCCAATTTTTTAACTCATTTTTCCTCAAAACTATATTCACAATTTTTATCAATTTTTCAATTATAAATTTAATCAAAGTCTATTAAAAATCTAATTTTCTTTAAATCAAAACAAGGACTTACTTAGCAATGTCTTAACAAACATTCCAATGTTTTATATGATTATTATGGTAGTGCCGATATCGCCGATATCGAGGTCTCAAAAGTTAGACTTTACATTATGCTTACATTTGGCAACCAATTTATAAATGACTTATAAATTCAATTAAAATTAAATTTAACCATGTATTCATTATTATTATTCATTTATTATCTAGATATTCCGTGGGATCCCTTATTATTCATCTTTATATATTGATTTATACATTTCTCATTGGCTATTAAGCAAAAAAGAAAAAAAAATGAAAATGAAAATGGATGGACACCAAACTTATCAAATTTTTATTCCATTCATCTCTCAATAACTCACCATTAAAAAAATTGATAAATTCGCTGACGTGAAAATAAAAACGTTGGTTGTTAATTGATGATAAATTAACCAAAAAGGCACTTAAAAAATGTGATTAAAGGGAAAAAAGCAATTAAAAAATAAAATCAACTCCTACTTTTTAATTAAAATTCTGTATACCTTGATTAAGAATGACATTGCATTGTGATCCTTAACTATAATGGCATTTAGTTGTGGAATTTTGTCCTTCCATCAAAAAACATGAGTTCTATTACTGCTAAATCAACCGGTTTTCAAGTCGTTTGAAAGAATTTCGTTTTTAGCCACTTTGCTTCGCATATGGGCAGGTTAGATTCAATTTTCTCATTAAGGCCGTGATACTTGAATTGCTTTCCTAAATAGACTGC
>NW_019238838.1:0-1887 GCF_002742605.1 Olea europaea var. sylvestris
GGCCGTTTCCAATCAACCTGCCAAATTTCAGCCCATTCCGACACCGTCGCGACAAATGACAAAATCGCCCCTGGTGCGATTTTTCTTTGTTGATTTTATGTCGAACACTTCTTCAAACTCCAAAGCTAGTCATCCTATATCAGTTTTCTCGGGTCGTCTCCTATTAACTTGCAAAATTTTACCCATTCCGACATCGTCGCGACAAATGACAAAATCTCCCCTGGCGGGGTTTTTCTTTGTTAATTTTATGTCCAACACTTCTTCAAACTCCCAAGCTTCTCGTCCTATATCTATTTTCTCGAGCCATTTCCAATCAACCTGCCAAATTTTAGCCCATTCCCACATCGTCGCGACAAATGACAAAATTGCCCCCGGCGCAATTTTTCTTTGTCAATTTTTTGGCCGACACTTCTTCGAACACCAAAGCCAGTCATCCTATATCAGTTTCTCGAGCCGTTTCCAATCAAACTAGCAAATTTCAGCCCATTCCCACACCATCACGACAAATGACAAAATCGTCCCTTGTGCAATTTTTCTTTGTTAATTTTCTGTCCAACACTTCGTCCAACTCCAATGCTAGTCGTCCTATATCAATTTTCTCGGGCCGCTTACAATCAGCCTACCGAATTTCAGCCTATTCCTACACCATCGCGACAAATGACAAAATTGCCCCTGGTGCGATTTTCTTTGTTAATTTTCTATCCAACACTTCTTCAAACTCCAGAGCTAGTCATCCTGTATCAATTTTCTCGAGCCGTTTCCAATCAACCTGCCAAATTTCAGCCCATTCTTACACCGTCACGACAAATGAAAAAATTGCCCCTGGTGAGGTTTTTCTTTGTTAATTTTCTATCCAATACTTCTTCAGACTCCAAAGCTAGTCATCCTATATCAGTTTTCTTGGGCCGTTTCCAATCAACCTGCCAAATTTCAGCCCATTCTGACAAGGTCGCAACAAATGACGAAATTGCTCCTAGTGCGATTTTTCTTTGCTAATTTCCCCCCCAACACTTCTTCAAAATCCAAAGCTAGTCGTCCTATATCAGTTTTCTAGAGCCGTTTCCAATCAACCAGCCAAATTTCAGCCCATTCCCACACCGTCACGACAAATGACAAAATCGCCCCTTCTGCAATTTTTCTTTGTTAATTTTCTATCCAACACTTCTTCAAACTCAAAAGCTAGTCATCCTATATTAGTTTTCTCGGGCCTTTTCCAATCAACCCGTCAAATTTCTGCCCATTCCGACAACATCACGACAAATAAAAAAATTGCCCCTAGTGCGATTTTTCTTTGTTAATTTTCTGTCCAATACTTCTTCAAACTCCAACGCTAGTCTTCCTATATTAGTTTACTCGAGTCGTTTCCAATCAACTTGCCAAATTTCAGCCGACTCTGACACCGTCGCGACAAATGACTAAATTACCCCTGGTTCGATTTTTCTTTGTTAATTTTCTGTCCAACACTTCTTCAAACTCCAAAGCTAGTCGTCCTACATCAGTTTTCTCGGGCCGTTTCCAATCAAACGGCCAAATTTTTGGTCATTCTGATAACATCGCGAGAAATGACAAAATTGTCCCTAGTGCGATTTTTCTTTGTTAATTTACTGTCCAACACTTCTTCAAACTCCAAAGAAAGTCGTCCTATATCAGTTTTCTTGTGCCGTTTCCAATCAACCTGCCAAATTTCAGCTCATTCCCACATCGTCGCGACAAATGACAAAATTGCCCCTGGTGAGGTTTTTCTTTGTTAATTTTCTATCAAAAACTTCTTCAAACTCCAAAGCTTGTCGTCCTAAATCAATTTTCTCGGGCCGTTTTCGATCTACCTACCAAATTTCGGCCCATTCCGACACCGTCGTGACAAATGATAAAATTTTCCTTGGTACG
>NW_019238839.1:0-1887 GCF_002742605.1 Olea europaea var. sylvestris
TGTCCGTTTTGGGCCCATAAGTACTTTTTGGAAATGTAGCGACCATTTTGGATTGAACTCACCACTTCGTTGTGACGTATGAGTGACTTCAGCCATTTTTCGAAGGAATGAGCGCTTGTATATTGAGAACACTTGGAGAGTCGACTGACGAAGAATTGAGCGTAACTTTTGCACACGGTGTCCATTTTGGGCCCATAAGAACGTTTTGGAAATGTAGCGACCGTTTTGGATTGAACTAACCACTTCGTAATGACGTACGAGGTATTTTGGCCATTTTTCGAAAGAATGACCATTTGCATATTCAGAACGGTTGGAGAGTCGGCGGACGTAGAATTGAGGGTAACTTTTGCACACGATGTCCGTTTTGGGCCCATAAGAACTTTTTGGAAATGTAGATACCGTATTGGATTGAACTCACCACTTCGTCATGACGTACGAGGGATTTTAGCCATTTTTTGAAAGAATGAGCACTTGCATATTTAGAACGGTTGGAGAGTCGACGGACGAAGAATTGAGCGTTACTTTTGCACACGGTGTCCGTTTTGGGCTCATAAGAACTTTTTGGAAATGTAGCGACCGTTTTGGATTGAACTCACCACTTCGTCATGACGTATGAGGGATTTTAGCCATTTTTCGAAAGAATGAGCACTTGCATATTTAGAAGGGTTGGAGAGTCGGTGGACGAAGAATTGAGCGTTACTTTTGCACACGGTGTTCGTTTTGGGCCCATAAGAACTTTTTGGAAATGTAACGACCGTTTTGGATTGAACTCACCACTTCGTCGTGACGTACGGGGGATTTTGGCCATTTTTCGAAAGAATAAGCACTTGCATATTTAGAACGCTTGGAGAGTCGGCGGACGAAGAATTGAGCGTAACTTTTGCACACGGTGTCCGTTTTGGGCCCATAAGAACTTTTTGGAAATGTTGCGACCGTTTTGGATTGAACTCACCACTTCGTCATGACGTAGTAGGGATTTTGGCCATTTTTCGAAGGAATGAGCGCTTGTTTATTGAAAACGCTTGGAGAGTCGGCGGACGAAGAATTGAGCGTAACTTTTGCACACGGTGTCCGTTTTGGGCCCATAAGAAATTTTTGAAAATGTATTGACCGTTTTTTATTGAACTCACCACTTCGTCGTGACGTACGAGGGATTTTGGCCATTTTTCAAAAGAATAAGCACTTGCATATTTCGAATGCTTGGAGAGTCAGCGGACGAAGAATTGAGCGTAGCTTTTGCACACGGTGTCTGTTTTGGGCCCATAAGAACTTTTTGGAAATGTAGCGACCGTTTTGGATTGAACTCACCCCTTCATCGTGACGTATGGGGGAGTTCAACCATTTTTCGAAAGAATGAGCACTTGCATAATTGGAACGCTTGGATTGTCGGCGTACGAAGAATTGAGCGTAACTTTTGCACACGGTGTCCGTTTTGGGCCCATAAGTACTTTTTGGAAATGTAGCGACCATTTTGGATTGAACTCACCACTTCGTCGTGACGTACGAGTTATTTCGGCCATTTTTCGAAGGAATGAGCGCTTGTATATTGAGAACGCTTGGAGAGTCGACTGACAAAGAATTGAGCGTAACTTTTGCACACTGTGTCCGTTTTGGGCCCATAAGAATGTTTTGGAAATGTAGTGACCGTTTTGGATTGAACTCACCACTTCGTAATGACGTACGAGGGATTTTGGCCATTTTTCGAAAGATTGAGCACTTGCATATTTAGAACGGTTGGAGAGTCGACGGACGTAGAATTGAGCGTAACTTTTGCACACAATGTCCGTTTTGGGCCCATAAGAACTTTTGGAAATGTAGCGACCGTATTGGATTAAAACTCACCACTTCATCATGACGTACGAGGGATTTTAGCCATTTTTCGAAAGA
>NW_019238840.1:0-1887 GCF_002742605.1 Olea europaea var. sylvestris
ATGGGCCCAAAACGGACACCGTGTGCAAAAGTTACGCTCAATTCTTCGTACGCTGACAATCCAAGTGTTCCAAATATGCAAGTACTCATTCTTTCGAAAAAATGCCGAAATCCCTCATACGTTACGACGAAGTGCTGAGTTCAATCCAAAACGGTCAAACATTTCCAAAAAGTACTAATGGGCCCAAAATGGACACCGTGTGACAAAGTTAGGCTCAATTCTTCGTCCGCCGACTCTCCAAGCGTTCTAAATATGCAAGTGCTCATTCTTTCGTAAAATGGCCGAAATCCCTCATTAGTCACGATGAAGTGGTGAGTTCAATCCAAAACGATCGCTACACTTCCAGAAATTACTTATGGGCCCAAAACGGACACCGTGTGTAAAAGTTACGCTCAATTCTTCGTCCGCCGACACTCCAAGCGTTCTAAATATGCAAGTGCTCATTCTTTCGTAAAATGGTCAAAATCCCTCGTACGTCACGATGAAGTTGTGTGTTCAATCCAAAACGGTTGCTACATTTTCAAAAAGTACTTATGGGCCCAAAACGAACACCGTGTGCAAAAGTTACGCTCAATTCTTCGTACGCCGACAATCCAAGCATTCCAAATATGCAAGTGCTTATTCTTTCAAAAAACGGCTTAACTCCCCCATACGTCCCGACGAAGAGGTGAGTTCAATCCAAAACGGTCGCTACATTTCCAAAAAGTTCTTATGGGCCAAAAAGAGACCGTGTGCAAAAGTTACGCTCAATTCTTCGTCCGCCGACTCTCCAAGCGTTCTAAATATGCAAGTGCTCATTCTTTCAAAAAATGGCGAAAATCCCTCGTACGTCACGATGAAGTGGTGAGTTCAATCCAAAACGGTCGCTACATTTCCAAAAAGTACTTATGGGCCCAAAACGAACACCGTGTGCAAAAGTTACGCTCAATTCTTCGTCCGCCGACGCTCGAAGCGTTCTAAATATGCAAGTGCTCATTCTTTCGTAAAATGGTCAAAATCCCTCGTACGTCACGATGAAGTGGTGAGTTCAATCCAAAACGGTCGCTACATTTCCAAAAAGTACTTATGGGCCCAAAACGAACACCGTGTGCAAAAGTTACGCTCAATTCTTCGTCCGCCGACGCTCGAAGCGTTCTAAATATGCAAGTGCTCATTCTTTCGAAAAGTGGCTTAACTCCCCCATACGTCACGACGAAGTGGTGAGTTCAATCCAAAATGGTCGCTACATTTCCAAAAAAGTTCTTATGGGTCCAAAACAAACGTCTTGTGCAAAAGTTACGCTCAATTCTTCGTCCGCCGACACTCCAAGCGTTCTAAATATGCAAGTGCTCATTCTTTCAAAAAATCACCAAACTCCCTCGTACGTCACGACGAAGTGGTGAGTTCAATCCAAAACGGTCGCTACAGTTCCAAAAAGTACTTGTGGACCCAAAACATACACGTGTACAAAAGTTAAACTCAATTTTTCGTACGCCGACAATCCAAGCGTTCCAAATATACAAGTGCTCATTCTTTCTAAAAATGGGTTAACTCCCCCATACGTCCCGACGAAGTGGTGAGTTCAATCCAAAATGGTCGCTACATTTCCAAAAAGTTCTTATGGGCCCAAAAGAGACACCGTGTGCAAAAGTTACGCTCAATTCTTCGTCCGCCGACTCTCCAAGCGTTCTAAATATGCAAGTGCTCATTCTTTCGAAAAATGGCGAAAATCCCTCGTACGGCACGATGAAGTGGTGAGTTCAATCCAAAACGGTCGCTACATTTCCAAAAATTTCTTAGGGGCCCAAAATGGACACTGCGTGCAAAAGTTAGGCTCAATTCTTCGTCCGCCGACTCTCCAAGCGTTCTAAATATGTAAAGCGCTCATTCTTTCAAAAAACGGCCAAA